>NW_026851463.1:600000-818013 GCF_030913505.1 Colletotrichum phormii
TCCTAACTGAACAGTGCTGTACAGTCCACTTTGTCTGGATATGTTGGATATGCCGAATATCCAACATATCCTTGACTCGGTTGGATATGTCGCATATCCAACATATCCTTGACTCGGTTGGATATGTCGCATATCCAACATATCCTTATCCCTTATCATATCTCTTATCATCACGTGACTTGTACCATAGTTCTTCCGTTCCTGGGGTTTCCCCAATGTTCCGTCCCGTCCTGCATATATGATGCGCCGTAGCCGCTAGGCGTCAGCGGGGCACGCCCTGGTCTTCATGTTGGGTCGTAACAGTCGAGTTCGTTAAAACGGATTTCCTATACTCGATATAATATCAACTAGTTATAGCTAAGTAGTTTTTTACCGGCTTCAACTATAAGATATACTATTATAATTATCTCCAAAGATAATAGGTCCGAAATTTATATAATAAGTCTAATTATAAGCAACTACGCTCTCTAGAACTGAAATCCTAGAATGGCTTAGAAGGGTAAGTTAGTATATAAAGAGTAAAAATTGATTAACGTTAAGAATATTTACGTTATAAAGTTTGATTTTACTAATAAAGAACTCGATAGTATTATGCGAGGTTTACTTACTCAAACGGACCTTAAATATATATATAAAAGAACCCGAATTTAGGTTAACTTATAACGTGGTTCATCAGTCAGCCGGCCGGACCAGTCAGCCGGACGTTTTTTCTAAACACACTTATGTCCAAACCACTTAAACCTTTGACGCGTAAAATCTCAACAACCATAATGCCAATCTACACCCAAGAAGACAAAGTCATTCTCGCAATTGAAGCGATCCGATCGACGCGCGCTGCAGGTGGTAACTTGAGCATTTCGCGTGCCGCAAAGACCTACAGTATCCCGAAGAGCACCTTAGCCGATAGAATGAACAACCGACCGCGACGCGAACAAGCTCAACCCCAACGACGTAAACTCGATCCGATCGAAGAGAAAACACTTCTCCAATACGTTATTGAACAGGATTCCAGAGGATTTCCTTTGCGCCTTAGCGGTGTGGAAGATATGGCCAATCTCCTGCTGCGAGCCCGTAATGGCAAGCCTGTTGGCAAGCGATGGGCCAGGCGGTTTGTGGACTCGCAGCCTGCTCTGAAAACCAAGTTTAATCGTCCATACGATTATCAAAGGGCTCTTCAAGAAGATCCTCAGGTTATATCAAAGTGGTTTGCGCTATTACGCAACATGATGGCCAAGTATGGCATCCAAGAGGGGGACCTATACAATTTTGACGAAACTGGCTTCATGATGGGCATGATCACCGCGTCAATGGTGGTAACACGCGCCGATCGACGCGGCAAAGCAAAGTCTGTCCAGCCTGGCAATCGTGAATGGGCTACAGTCATTGAATGTATCAATTCGGGCGGGTGGTGCATCCCTCCGTTCGTGATCATCAAGGGCGCATATCACCTTGCCAGTTGGACCACGGAATCAGGTTTTCCGGGCAACTGGGTCATCAAACCCACGGCTAATGGATGGACGGATAATCAGACGGGTCTTGACTGGATTAAACACTTCGACAAACATACTAAGAACCAAACGAAGGGCGTCTACCGGATGCTCATTGTCGACGGCCATGAGAGCCATTTATCGGCCGAATTCGACGATTACTGCAAGCAGAACAATATTATAACGGCCAGTATGCCTGCACATTCATCGCTTCTACTACAGCCATTGGATATTGCCCTTTATTCGCCTTTGAAACGCGCATACGGTGATGAAATCAACCTATTCATCAGAGCCTCCATAAATCACATCACCAAGTCTGAGTTCTTTATTGCCTTCCACCAGGCCCATAATAAGGTTTTTAATGAGGAAAACATCAGGTCTGCTTTCCAAGGCGCTGGAATTTCACCATGGGACCCAGAGCATGTCATCAAAAAGCTTGATGTGCATTTACGGACGCCTACACCTCCTATAGCCAACCCTTCAACACCACCACCTTGGCAGTCGCAAACGCCCTCTAACCCACAACAAACCGTCTCGCAGTCCAACTTTATCAAAAGTCGCATCTCTGCTCATCAAGGAAGCTCACCGACACCAATTATTGCTGCAGTTGAGCAATTGTCAAAGGGTGCGCAGGCAATGGCGCACTCAATCACTATTTTGACTGATCGGCTTCGTACCCTTGAGGATGCGAATGTAGCACTTGCTAAGCGTCGGAGGGCCAAAAGGTCACGTGTGCAGCTTGGAGGGGCACTTAGTATAGAGGAATCTCAGGATTTGCTGGAAGAGAAACAAAAAGGTAAACGTCCAGCGCCTCAAGAGGACGACGAGGGGGGTCCATCAAAGAGAGCCCAGCCAGCTCGGAGACGCTGTGGTATGTGTGGTGAGACTGGGCATAACGCGCGAACCTGTTCCAAAGATGTCGAACCCTCAGGAGATTCTGATAGCGACAACTAATAGTTGATTTAATGCGTTGTGGTTGAGAAATACTAGATGTTGTTGTGTACGTGGGAAAAAACGTCCGGCTGACTGGTCCGGCCGGCTGACTGATGAACCACGTTATCTATCTAAGGGGGCTCGTGGATTTATGCACCAGATCGCCTTATTAAGATCCGAGAACCAGATCCTTCGAGAGGAGAATAACCTACTTAGTCGACGCCGGAGAGCTAAGAAAAACCGTCTCCGACAAGGAGGAAGCCTCACTATAGCTGAGGGAGAGGACCTTTAGTCGCAGAGAGAGGCTATAGCCTAGGTGGAGGAGGAAACGCGCCGGAGTAGTGGTTGCCGACCGAGGACTGAGACGGGCCAACGACGATGTGGCGTCTGCGGGAACACTGGTCATAATGCGCGAATATGTCGATTCAATGAGGAAATGTCTGAGGAAGAGGACTCTGAGTAGTTTGGATTGAATCCATGAGGTGGGTGTTGATATTTGCTCCTTCATGTCATATGGTCGTGGTTGGGTGGCCCACTCGCTTGTCTGGCCCACTCGCTTATCATGTACGTTAAAGGGAGAGAAAGAGCAGGATTCCTTCTCGTTAAGACGTGTTTTATACGTTGTTCGAGTTCCCCCGGGCGATATAAGTATTACAAAGGTCTAATTATATTACCCACAAGAGTTATCCGCTAGCTTTATAATAAGGTCCTTAGTTAAAACTCGGATCGCGAAATATATTAACGATTTAATACTGAGCTGTGTTATGGGGGTGTCGTAGTACGTTACTCTATTAGGATTGCTCTGCTCTATTAAGCCTATATTTTGATCCCGTGTTTTAATCCCATGGAGCCTCATTTCGGCGATTCCGACCATGCCAATCAATTCTGTCCTATCTTGGACTTACCCTGGCCTTAACCCGGCCTCACCCGGGCCTCACCCTGGCCTCACCTAGGTCATCGCGGAAGGTGAGCAAAAGCAGCGAGACTCACCCATCTTACCCTATTGGCTAGAAGGTGACGACCCGAAGAAGCTCCGAATGTCGATTCCACGGAATGGCTTTTGAGCTGATCAAGATGGGGCTTCCGCCAAATGGCCTTCACCGTAGACCTCAACGCCCGGGGAATGCCGGACTTCCTGGGAGACGTTGATGCAATCTCTTGCTCGATGTCCTTGGAATACTGAAGACACTTGGCAGCGATGTCTCGGAGCCGTTTCTCTGCGTCCGAGGTCATCACTCGCTGCGCTGGATCCAGCTGCTGTTGCTCATGTAGCAGCCGTGCCACATCGTCGGATGTCTCTCGAATGTGCTCAGCTTTCTTGGCGAGCTCGGGATCTGAGCTGCCGGCCTCGTATATGCTGCGGTAAAGCTTGATGGTCTCCAAGCTGAAGCTGATGATCGTCATGACGTTGCAGGCCATGCTGATGGCCTCGACCCCCGACATGATCAGTGCGAATCGACATGAGCCGATGTGAGATGCGGATAGAGGTCGATCGGGATGCTGATGAAGCCTAGTCGGCCACTATGGACGGAAGAGCTGAGGACTGGCCTAGTTGAGTAGTATGAGAAGTTTTCCTGGAAGGGGAAAATTGAAGGCAAGGTGCGGAGAGGGGCAATCGTCGTCGCGATGAACTGCGGCGCAGCAACCGCAGCGGTAAAATCATTGGTTGCGGTGACAACACGTGGAACGGGCACTTTGGATATCGGAGGCGTCTCATCTGCATGTCTGATTGATCAGGATAGGTTGAAGCCCGGGTTGTGCCCCGATTATTTCTACAGGGCAGTAACTGTTTCTTCAGTCATACAGCCTGATTTTCCCTTGACTGTGATCTCCTGCCACACTCTCATCTATGTTGGCAATCAAGACGAGGGAAAAGTGAGTTGACGTTGCAAGCAGTCGTTCGCGTCGAATGGGATCCAGCGGTACCGGGTCATAGTAAGCTGTTGTACGTACTATTATAGTCAGCAAGATTGTTCAGAAGTTGAAAGGGATCTAACTTACACCGCCGTCACCAAATGCATTTCGTCGCTGGATATCACAACCTCCTCTACACCGGTACTTCCGTCCCATGGGTACAGACAGGGCAACCCTCCCTTACTCGGTCCTTGAGCAAGCGCGCATGCGTAACCTTTGAGCCAACGCGGTACCCGCTCCGGATCGACTCCTCGCTAGCCAGCCCAAAGTCGGCCTCTTGTCGCTTACCAGGGTAAAGCATCTCCATGAGATGGGACTGGTGGAAGACATGCCCGCAGGCAAAACCGACCAAAGTTTCCATCTCGTACTCTGTGAAGGACTCGAGGCACTGAGCGCAGTGGCCTGGCTTCGGCGGCTGATGTGTGTGGCCCGGTTGTTCCACCGCCTTTGGTGCTTTGAAGAAACTCTCTTCCACCTCCTCCGCACTGACTGGCGGATGTACGACATCTCTCACCTTGACGTCGACATGATCCGTTGATTGAACGACGACTTCAAACTTGATTCCCTTTCGCTGCCCACTGCGCAGGTCGTTCTGGGCAGCCGCGACCTCGCTTCGGAGCACCCGCGCAACACCCGAACTGATACTGTATTGAATCTCGTGTTCCTTCATTATGTGTTTCAAGCCCTCTCTCAGGCCTTCGATTTCGAGTCCTTCGGGAATCCGCCTGACGAGCTTGATGGGATTGATGGCTGTTCCGACCTCTTCAAGAAGGCCGCGGATGAAGCTAGGCTTGTCCATGCTGTAGTTCAGTAAATCATCCCAGAGATCAGGGTCGTCTTGTTGCTTCGCAAAATCAATCGCCTTCTTGACATCCTTCAGTCGATCGATGATGAGATACAGGGCTCGTTTCATCTCGCCCGTCTTGGAGTACAAATGTACTAGCTCGTCGTCGTACCTGTACTTTTCGCACTCTTGAACAGCCTGCGGTCGTTAGTTTTGCAAACTCTATAGAGCTCGGCAATACCAAAGCATCGCCATCAATGATGGTCAAGAAAAGATCACTCACCTTCTCGAATTTGTACGATGTCGACGATTTCAAGAAGCTCATCAAAAGATCCCGATCGTACTTGGCGAATAGTTGAACGGCCAGGTCCGCAAATTCGTTAACTTGGGATTGGCTGTCCATCAATAGCCTGTCGCGAGTCTCTCCGGAATGCTCTTCAATACCCTCACCCTTGTACAAACCGCGCAGGTAGAAGAATAGATAGAGATTGAGTTCCTTCTCCTCGAGCTGCGATACAACCACGGAAGGCTTGACGAGACCATGCTGTGCTTCGTCAACGAGGAGAGTGATGGCCTCCGAGGTGGCGGCTTCGAGCTCATCTGGTCCCATGGTACCAAGCTTTTTGTTCGGCACGCGCAATCCGATGAAGCCGGGAATGTCGTCAGTCACTGCTTCGGCGAGATGGTTATCGCGAATCAGGCGGAACGCAGAGTCTGCATCTTGAAGCTTGATGTGGCATTTGAGCGATTCCCGGAAGCGTCCATTGGCCTCGTGCAAACGTGCCAAGGATTCCATCACGATCTTCCAGTCGCGACCCTTCTCGCCCCCCTCAATGCTGTCCTCTCGCACATCGCGGTACTTGAGCTGATTGTCCAAGGCTGTGGTGACCGTCTTGATGTCGAAGAGATCGGGCGACCAGCGGTCTAGTAGTTCTCTGAATCTCAGCTTGTCTGCCTGAATGTAGTGATTCAAGACGACTTCGTAGATTGTGCCTGGAATAGGCGGGTACATCGGCTCGGAAGGGATGTAGTCCGTGATTTCATCAAACTTGTCCGCGCCAGCAAATGTCCAAACCCATTTCTCCCATCTATCGGGGGAGCCGAGGACTCTCCTGCAGACTTTCCCGGCTTCGGCCCAACTACCTGCCTCGATTAACTCCCGGATCCAGAGCTCGCCAATGCGTCTCTTCTCCCTCTGCGCCGAGGAATTAGGGTGTCTTGCCAGGCCCGTAGATCCCATGACTGACGAGGCGTCGTCAAAGTCCTCCTGGCTACTTTGCTTTCTGTCTGGCGTTGTTGGGACAAGCTCGTGAAGGTTCTCTGGTGGTGCAGCCATGATCTCGGGATGCTCGTCAAGTAATTCCCATGCTTTCTGATAATCCTGGTGCTCCAGCAGCCAGCCCAAGTGGTCGCCGAGGTCTCTCTTCGTTCCGAGAATGAAATCGAACGGGCTGTGAATGAAGATCTTGACACCAGGCTTGATGAGGTTGGGATGGACTGTAGGCGTCCCTGACCTTCGAGGGCCACCGACCGAACTTGGAACTTGCGTGCTAGAGACACCGTCTCCGCTGTGTCCACTCCTGATACTTGCACCAGAGCTAAACAATGTCCTAGGATTGATGGCGGCATTCCACATATCTGAGCCAAACCCAGTGATGGCTTCCAAGGCACCCTTAGAAGAAGCCACCGCCGAGGCTGCGTTTTGTGCAGGAAGAACCCCAAGATGGTAGTCACCTGATGAAAGTCTCTCATATCTGCTCACGCTAAGGCCATCTTTATCGACTTCGGCTTGGGAGCTCAGGTCGATCAATCGAAGTTCTGGCGGTAGATTGTTCTGGCGGTGCCGTATTCCACCAGATGGCTCGCTGCTCGCGGATGCTGTTGACAGCTTCGACTTGTGACCCTTGGCAGCCTTCTCATCCTCGTCGTCTTCGTCGTCATCCGGTAATACATATGCTAGTACAAGGAGAAGATTTTGGGTATATAACGAAATTCCAGAAATGATGCAATCCATACGAAGGCTGCGAAAGTGTTAGCGACGAGTCACTACGCAGAGCATGGGGCATGTACGTACTGTTTGGCGATTTCGGCGCGTCCGATCGACTTTTCGCCATGCTTACCAGTACCAACACTGCCAGGGTGGACGTGGATGATCCAGATCGTGCCTCCCCAGCCAACCAGGAGCCTTTCGATCTTCTTGGTACTTGAGGTTCCTTGTTGCGTTGAGCCCTCGGATGCCAGCGTTGCGCCAACGTCTTTGCGCCCGGCTTCCCCATCTTCGGTCTCGACGGCTTGCTCGTCAATCCACTCTACACGTCCTTTCCAGACGCTTGCCATGGTCTCCCACTCATCTGTTTGAGGGCGATCTACGTGACCGATGCGTTTCCAGGCGTCGTCAGCGTCGGCACTCTCTAGGTGCAACTTTGACCGCATGATTTTGACGCCGTGCTCGTTTAGCCAGACTACGTACTTTCCGGACAGTGACCACTTGATATTATTGATTGTGCCTTCACCAGAGTGCAAAATTGTGTCCTTGCCCGTGTTGGTACCCAGGCCCATGCTACCAAGCCAGCCAGAAGCGGTGGCAGCTGCCGTTCCAACGGTCGTCGAGGTACTTCGACCCGGCTGGCCTCCGGATGTTAGGATAAGTTGTCCAGCGAGACCACCCGAGAGGTACGTCCGATCATTTTTGTAATCAGGGGAGAGTGACACGGCTTGTACAGGGCGCGCAAAGTTTCGCAGCTGAACGTCCTTAGTATCTACGAGGGAAAAGACGCAGACATTGCCGTCCATGGATGATGTAGCGATGTGGACGTTATTGGAGGGTGTGTTTGAGACGGGAGAAGGATCCTTAGGCCTTCTCGAGGCTGCGGCAGGGGAAGCGCCCGACTGGCGGGAGGGTGGTCGTTGTTTTGCGACGCTTTCGGCAGCTTCTGCAGCGAGTCTCTGCACTGCTTCTGATCTTGCTGTCGGTAAGGGAGGCGGATTCGGGGAAATGGAGATGCTGGTGATGGAGGCGGAATGGGCATGGTATACGCGAAGAGATTGGAACATGGGCAGTTGAATGACATGGATGTTGCCGTTATGCGTTCCTATGATCTATTGACAGTCAGTTTCCGTATAGAGTTGCACCTGACAAGCGACCTTACCATCTTGTCACCCGCGACGAGGAACGCGCTGGTCGCATCACCATTGCGGTAAATGGGCCCCAGGTGTTGAGTGAGCCTGGCGTACTTCAGCCGGGGCTCCTCGTCATCGTCTTCATCTTCGTCGTCTTCATCGTCTTCATCGTCGTCGTCGTCGTCTTCTTCGTCATCATCGTCGTCCTCTTCCTCGTCTTCTTCATCATCCTCTTCCTTCTCTTTGTTGTCCGTGCCGTCACCATCCTTCTTCAACTCCTTCTCGGACTTGTTCGCCGCCAATTCCCCCGGCGCAGTCACTGCCTCGGCCGTCTGAGGCCCTTTGCCTTTTTGCGCAGCGGTAGGACCATCGCGATCGGGATCGGAAGCGTCCGTCATTGTGCTGGATGTACCGTCAACTCGAAGCTCGCATTGGCATTGTCGTTTGTTCGATGAGTAGGAGAGAGGGGTGGCGGGCTCGGCCTGGAGGAAGGAAAGATGCAGTGGAAGAGTATTACGCGAAGATGGGAGCTACCCTGAGCTTCGGATCGGGTTCGACAAGCTCCTTGGGCTGTGTGGCGGTCTGGTGAGGTCGAGAGGATGGGAGCTTAGCTTCTCTTCGAATGAGTTGTCGCGCAAGTCCGCTACGTCACGAGGGCGTGCTCGGTACGTACCCGATGAGCTACCACAGCGGTGGGAGCTCCCACAGCAGTGCAGGCACCCTGGAAAGAACTGCGCTGTGGTGCACCTGCGCCTGAGGCACGGCGGAGAGCTAAGGTTGTTCCTGACGAAAGGTACCTGAAGAAGTACCTGGGTACCTCGGTGGGCCCTCTGTGAGCTTCTCCTCCAATCGCGTAGACACCGCTGTAGGGATGCCCCTCCCCCACCCGTCAACCCAAAATATAGTGGATTGAGCCTGCCCGTTGGACCTGTGTTCGCTGGCTGCAGTGCCGGAAACTTTGATTCGCGTTCTTGGGCTGCTGGGACGCGACTCCAACAAAAAAAGAGTGGAAGCATCACCACCACCACCATCTTGTCGCGAACTCCCAGCACAGCAAACCTCACACCGGTTGCCAAGGCTGTGATGGCCAACCCGCCCTGTTCAGGAACTCCACCCCTCGGAATGCTCTGATAAGACCTCCGTCTCTCCTAACAACTCACATGGGGGATCACAATGGCGTCCATCAAGTCTCTAGGCCTGCACCAGCCTAGCGGCCTCCAACACACAGCTCACGAAGATGCCCCGCCGTCGACCTACGCATGGGAGACATCAACCGACCCCGATCATAACGAATACGACGATACCACCGAGGTCGAAGATGAGCTACTGGTCACCAAGAACTGCGTCGTTTGGAGCCGCGGGGGCGTCTTTCGCAAATCCTACAAATTCGACCTAGAAAAAGAGCCCGTCACTCAGGCCCTACTCGCTTCCTTTCCCACTTCCGACTACAGCAAAAAGACGCCGCAGCAAACCCCGAAGAGCAAATCTACAGAAATATCGACCGAACCCCGTCGTCTATCCCGAGCCTTAGTCGTCTTTCTACGCACACAAGCACACGTTTACTTCCTCTCCGGCACGAGCCATGTTGTCCACATGCCTTTTGAGGTCGAGGCAGCCTGCGCAGCACCCCAGGGTGTCATCATCCAGCGCAAGCAGCGAGGAGATACCACTGCGCCTGTCTCTCTCAAGTTCCCCAAAGTGCCGCCCAACTCCTTCGTCTCCTCGCAAATCACCGTCACTTCCCCACGAAGCTCACAACATACCGTCTTCTCCGTAGAGGGTCTAAACAAGCCCAAGTCGCTACCCTTGAGGCTAAGCTCGACGCTCGGAAACATGTGGGAGGGACCATTGGAACAACCAGACTCGCATTGGCCCCGTTTGGTGTGCTTGTTGGATCCCTTGCAAGAGTTGGGGCTCATCGTTGCTCGTCCAGATGGTGCCGCCCGAGAGAAGAGGAGGAAGAGTACGGCAAAAGCGCCATGCTTTCTAGATCCCGCAGAAGAGATATTGCACATGGAGGAAATCAAGCATCCCGGTGCACCCAATACCAAGAACGCCGAGCCACTCATTCTCGCCGTCACCATTAACCGAGAAGCCAGTACATACGCAGTGTGGAGAGTGACATATGTCAAGAACGAGGACCCCTTCATCGGCCGCCTTAAGAAGGACAAGAGCAGGGCAGAGCGTCGCCGTAGCTCTATGCAGCCGCACTTCGCCGCCAGTGGTGCCTCGACGCCAGTTCAGACAAACTTTCGAGAGAGCTTTGGTGCACCATTGCCGGGAAAGCGATCCAGAAAGAGTGAAAAGATCGAAAAGCCGGACAGGGTTGAGAAGCCGCTGGACTTGGTGTCGTCTTTCGATCTGGACAAGGAATCCGGTGCCAACCGGAGGCAGTCACGACGAGTGAGCTCTATGCTGGCTCGCGCCGATCTCTCTGCTTCCCAAGAACGCTCCGTCTTCTCTGAGCAGCCCTTGGCTGGCCCAGTACACGGCGGATCCAAACGAATCGAGTCTTATGGTAGTCAGGGGCCTAGACTTAGTGGTGGCTACAGCTCATTCAACCACAATCAGACCATTCATCCAAGTCTTGGCAGCTTGCTCGAGGCTCCCATCGACGGTGTTTTGGAAGAACTTCGAGTCGGCGGTGACTTTGAGGGCTTCCACAACATGGGCCTTGACGACCACGTCTTCGATGGTTTGTCGCAGGAAATGATGTTTGCAAAGATCCAGTCCATTTCTCTGGATAATTCCAACGTGCGGTATTCCTTATCCAAGCAGCCTGCTCGTGGGCATTGCAAGGTCTTCATCTTGACAGCACCACAATTCGCCGTAGACGACCCCCTCCGCGGTGAGCTGCTCATAGGGATCCAAGACTCCCTCGATAAGAGACTGCAGCTCCTGACTATCGACCTCCAACGAGGGCCACGTTTTCTTGTTCCACCAAAGCCTGGCAAAAGCTCAACCTCGTCAGAAGATCCAGTAAGATTAGCTTGCGGCGCCCTTCGGCGGGCTCACCACGTTGTGGACTCATGCAAAGTGACTGACGGCGACATTTCGGTTATACTTATTCTATCTGAAGGGCACGAGGGTCGCAGGGAGCTCAGCATACAGGCGCCATGGAGTCAAATCACACCCATCAACCTTCCTCCAATGTCATTGGAGAACGTAAGAAGCTTGCATTACCGCGGCCGGGTTGTCGACAGAGATGTCCGGCATCGCAAATCTGAAAACATTGAGGTCGCAAACGGAAATGTCGGAGCTCTCAAATGCTCCAAGGCGAAGGGCATCGTTGACATGGTTGATGGTGATGGCAGGCACCATCAGATTCAAATCCAGCTTCAGCCTCGCAATCACCAGGTGCGAAGAGTGCTCGACGCTTGTCGGAGCATTCTTCCTGCTTCTCACGCAGAGAAGATGTTCCCTGGCTGGTGGCATATCATGATATGGTTGAAGAGCGAGGAGTTCGAAGTCGCTGATGCTGAGTGGTCAGCGCTGGTCATTCAGCTTCTAGCCATCTATCTTGCGCTGGGCAAGGCCAATGCGACACAAGAATCTCTTACGAAGCCTTCGAGGGGTAAACGAAGACCTCAATCTGGCTCATTCGGGTCAATACAAGACATTGAGGACTGGAACACTTTACATTTATACGAAACCCCTAATGCTTTGGGCTGCCCCAGCTGGCAGCAAACAAGAGGCTGGGATTGGACTCTCGGTGAAGATGGCAGCGACGATTTGGCCAGTTCGTCCGATCCTGGTCTTAGAGATACCAAGTTCATGTCTACTCACATCCAGTACGCCAAGGGCTACTTGGCATCCCCGCTTGGCGAGAAGGCCGTTGGCGTCAACGGATATCTGCCGACCGGTCAGCAACGCAGTGCAGAAAATCGTGGCAATGCTGCATGGAACGTGTTTGTAGCTCTCCATCTTCTGCTTGAGGAACAAAAGTTGGAGATCATGACACCTGAATATGCTTCTCCGGGCACAGCGCCACTTCGGGTGGTCATGTGTCAAATTGCCCGTTGGTTGGGATGGCACGACTTCGTCACAGTGTATGAGCTGGGAATTCAGGAAGAATTGGAATCTTGCTATGATACAGGTCAGCAGTTCCCGAAAGAGATTTTGAGAAGATAACTAACCAAAGCAGAACTCCGCCTCGAGGTCCCCCTTACGCAACCGTCGGGCGTTGACTTTGACATCTTCCACTGGATACAGACGTGTCTTGCCGCCGGCCAATACCATCCTTACCTCACACTAGCGAATCTTTATCACTCACAAAATATGAAGGCGGATCAAGAGCATCTCAAGGATTCCAGATGGGCTTCTATCACGCCAAGGACACTAATGTTCAAGCGGCTCTTCGAGAAGCTCACTCCAAAGAGCAGTGCTGCTAACATGGTCGAAGCAATGCACTCTGCGGGCATCAGCAGTCGAGTGCTCGAAACCCTTCCAGAGGCTGTGCTTGCACCGCTCAAAGACTCAATTGCTAGATGTCAAGCTCGGCCACCTGTTTCATGGCCGAAGGACCTGTTGGAGCTCGTCAATCGTGGTGATATCAGCATGGTGCTGGCGCCGATCAAGAAGTTGCAGAAGAGCGGCGCCAACATTCTTGTCAGTATTTTATGATTTTGGCCTCTCTGACACTCTGTACTAACAAGTCACAGACACCCACGCATAATGCGTCATGGGACTACCGAACTATATGCCACAGTGTCGACGAGTACAACAATAATGGTTACGATGAAGGGCAGGGAACTGAGCGACAGGCTGTCATACGAGCACTATTCAAAGAGGACCGTCGTCTCAATGAAGCCCAGAATCTCCTATCTACTCACAGAGCTCGTGTTGTCCGTCTGGAAGCCGATGCAGCGTGGTCAGAGAGTGAATATCTCGAAAGACAGAAGGAACTCGTGTCCAGAATTGCTACGGGCACTCTGGCCATCCCTGCCGGTCGAGCGCTCTTGTATTACAGCTTACGATACCCGCTCTTGACGCAAAAATTCCACGTGGCCGGGTTTAACCTCAATTGCGTCGTTCGTCCAACAAACGTCACCGTCGGCGTCGACAAGGCACTTTTCACGGAAGAAAAGGTCTGCTGGGGTTTCTTCCACCAGGGCGTGGCGGCCGGACTTGCCATTTCCCCAGAGGCCAAAGGTATCGACACCTCTTGGATCTTGTACAATAAGCCTGGTCACGATCTGAGCAATCGACACGCGGGCTTTCTACTTGCTTTGGGTCTAAACGGACACCTCAAGGGAATTGCGAAATGGGTTGCTTTCAAGTACCTCACTCCAAAGCACACCATGACCTCGGTTGGTCTCTTATTGGGGCTTGCCGCATCCTATATGGGCACCATGGATTCTCTCATCACTCGTCTTCTCTCGGTCCATGTTACTCGCATGCTGCCTAGGGGTGCTGCAGAGCTAAACCTGTCTCCCTTGACCCAAACTACAGGTATCATGGGAATTGGTCTCCTCTATTGCAACAGTCAACACAGACGCATGAGTGAGATCATGATGTCAGAGATCGAGCATATGGATGAGGAAGACGAAGACGAGCCCCTTCGAAGCGAGTGTTACCGTCTCGCCGCCGGCTTCTCCCTTGGCCTCATCAATCTCGGCAAAGGCAACGACCTCCGTGGGCTTCACGACCTGAGGCTCACCGAGAGCCTTATCACTATTGCCACGGCGACGAAGAAGGTCGAAATGGTACACGTTCTTGACCGAGCAGCAGCAGGTGCAGTCATGGCACTCGCCTTGATTTTCATGAAATCAGAGGACCACATCGTAGCCAGGAAGATTGACGTACCAGAGTCTATCGTCCAATTCGACTACATCCGGCCTGATATCTTGCTGCTGCGCACAGTCGCCAAGAACCTAATCATGTGGAACGAAATCGAACCAAAGTTTGAATGGATCTTGGAAAGCCTTCCCAAGGCGTACCGTGGCCGGCACAAGCTGGTCAATACCACCAAGCTAAAGAGTACCGACCTACCATTCTTTAGCATCGTTACTGGAATCTGCTTCTCTATCGCGCTGCGTTATGCGGGCAGCGCGTCAGCGAGGGTACGAGACCTCTTGATACACTACCTCGACCAGTTTATCCGTATCTCTCGGATACCTGCCACTCCACGACCACCTCCGCACGACTATCCCATGTACGACGAAGAGCTCGCCCGATCCAACGCGCGCATGTGCCAGGACGTTCTCGCGCTCTCCGCCGCCATTGTCATGGCTGGCACCGGCGACCTTGTGGTGCTGCGTCGTCTTCGTCTACTACACGGCCGCGACGATCCCGATACTCCGTACGGCTCTCACTTGGCTGCCCATCTCGCCATTGGGTCTCTTTTCCTCGGATGTGGAACAGCCACCTTTGGCACGAGTAACATGGCCATCGCCAGTCTGCTCATCGCGTTTTATCCCATATTCCCCACGTCGGTTATGGACAACCGCTCTCATCTCCAAGCCTTCCGCCACTTCTGGGTCCTAGCCACCGACCCTCGCTGCCTCGTCGCAAAGGACGTTGCAACAGGCCAACCAATATCTGCCCCCATCGAGATCCGCAGGAAAATGAACGGAGCCCACGATGCAGAGGACGTTGCCGTCATCCGCAACACACCATGCCTCCTGCCTCCCCTAGTCGACATTGCCAGCATCCGCACCGACGCAGGCCCAGCCTTCTGGGACCTCGAAATCGACTTTGAGAAGAACCCGTCGCTCGTTGACGCTTTCAAGGAGAACCAGAGCCTCTACCTCCGCCGGCGCCCCGCACAAGAAGCACCCTTCACGTCGACGCTCCGCGCCCTCGGACGCGATGCGTTGGCCGACGTTACAGACAACGGCACGCGCGATCCGATAGAATGGATCTTTGGCCTCGATGCCCTCCGCGACCTCACGTACGCCGAGCGCGCCACCGTTCTGGACCGTAGCACGAGCTCCGAGGGCGCTGCTAGCGAGACTTCGGGGTCCGCGGTGGACGCTCGTCTCGTGCTGGAGAGGAGTATGAACGGGTCCTCGCGGGAGAGGCTCCTCGGGCTGAAGATGCTGTTTGAGTGGGCGGATCGACGTGCGCAGCTTGATGGGGGTGCTTGGGCTAAGGGCAAGGCTGCCAGGGCTGGCGGTGGTGGTGGTGGAGGTGCGGAAGGGGAGAAGAATCAGGAGTGGTGGATGCGTGATAGTGTTGTTGAGGAGCTCAAGGGGCGGGTGTTTATGGCTGGTCGCGAGGACGGGATCGGGCAGAGTCTTAGGAGTATTTGAAGTTGTGTGGGCAGGGGAGAGGGGATGGGAGAAAGATGGGGTTTAGATTATCGTTATGAAGAAACGTCTTATGAAGAGGAGTTTGTCCCGTTATCCTCTCCTCCTATGAGATTATGATTTCTGAAAAGGGTGTTGTCTTCGCAATGATCGTCCATGAGTATTCGTCCCATGGTGGGAGGCTTCATAGCCACGAGAAGTCAGAGTCGCAGGACGACGCGAGAAGTGCCCGGCAAGGCTACATCTCAGCGATCTGATGTTGTGGTTGTATGAAATCGTTGAAGATATGGCGTCCTTTTCGAAAGATTCTTGGCACTGAAAAGGATGGTTATGGTTGAGGCATCTGATAGACTTCCTAGCTTCACATCGTCAGCGTATCCCACCACCCATACACCGCATCCTTCAGTCAAGCCTCACACATCCCCCCCATCAGATTGGAGGACGTTGCAGTGGACAACACATTTGGGCATGATAATAGGGATAAGGAGAGCCGCTCACCCTTTTGCGACTTGACGACTCCCACCACTCCCGAACCTAATGAGCATCACCGTCACATCACATGGGATAGAGTAATTACTTTTTCAAACTGGTAACATTTCAATAAGTGCGGTGAATCTACTTTCATCCCCTATCTCAGGCTCTCTCTCTCTCTCTCTCTCTTTCCGCGTCTCGAGCCTTCACCCCTCTTCACTAGCCCTTTTGGGGGATGTTGCCCCCCGGTTTTTGCCCTGAACGCCGTGCCAATGCAAAAAGAAGCCTCGGGGATTCCTCTCTGTGTGTAATGTGTGTGTGCGATATGACCGGGATCCTCGATTCTTTTTTCCGAAATCCGCCACACCACCCCTTTCCCACCAAACCTCGTGGCCAAGAAGGAAATCTTCCACCTCGTAAAGAAGTAGAACGCGTTTCCTTCTAGTGTCATGTTGAGTGGTGTAGGTCTATCGTGTCATGTAAAAGAAACCCGGGTTTCTCCCCCTTCTTTTTGGATCACCAAAATTCCCCATCTTTTTGTGCGGTAATCGATTTTTCATGTGATTCGTTGTGGCCATTAAGCTAGCGTCTTCTTCCGCTTGCCCTTCTCAGAAATCCCAAAGCATCTGCTGCGGCTTCTGCTTGTGCTGCTTCTGCTGCTGCTGATGCTGCCCCCGCGTCGACGAAGCCAAATCCTACTTGGAGACGGCGGCGGTGAGCACCTGCGTGCGGAAGAAGCCACCCTTTGTCTTCTCGATAACCTGCTGGTAGACGTTGTTGGGCGGGTGGTTCATGATGACGGTACCCTCCTGGCTGTCAATCTTGGCATCGAGGCGGGTCTCGCGGATGAGGTTGACGATCCACTTCTCGCCGTCGTCGGGGTTGAGGCCGAGCTTGGCGGAGAGGTCGCGGATGTTCATGCGGCTGAAGATCTTGCAGTAGCTCTCGCAGATGAGGTGGCGCGCGGCGTCGACAAAGGCGTCGGACGACGACATGAGGAAGAAGTCGGCGCGGCAGACCTCCTCGGCCTTGCGGAGGGCCTCGCGGGCGGCGTTGAAGTCGTGGGCGACGTACAGGGCCGAGACGAACTCGGTGACGGGGTCGGCGTACTCGTAGGCCTCCTGGCGGACGTAGCGGATGATATCCTTCATCTGCTTGGCCTGCAGGGAGGAGTTGCGGGAGCGGGAGCGGCCGGTGATGACAGCGGCGATGAGGTAGCGCAGGACCCACGGGCAGGCGGTCTGGATGGTGTTGATGTAGGCGGCGGAGAAGAAGAGGTCCAGGATGGGCTCGCGGGCGGCCTCGTGATTGAAGAGGGGGAAGAGGGCCCAGTGGACCAGCATGGTGCGGTGGTCGAGCTGCGCGCGCGGGTTGTTGAAGAGCTTGCTGTCGATGCTCTCCTTGACCTTCATGATCTCCTCGACGGCGGAGTCCCAGTTGGTGGTGAGGATCTCGGAGGCGAGCTTACCCCAGGTGGCAGAGGCGACGCGGTCGTTGTCGGTGGACAGGACACGGAACTGGTACAGCAGCTCGGCTGCCGCGCCGTAGTTGCCGCAGCGGAACTGGAACTGGCCAAACTCGTACAGGGCGTTGACCATCTCGATGGTGACCTGTTTGGTAGTATTATAGTCAGCATGTGCGCCCGCGTGTGAAGCTTTGGAAAAGTATCAAGGACACAAGGCCACTCACATCGTGATCCTTCTTCAAGAACTCCAAGTTGGCAACCTTGTCGCTACGCAGGGCGCCAACGACATCCTCGCGAGTCAACAGCTCCGAAATCTTGGCCGTGTCCTGCTCGTACTTCTCAAGCTGCGCAATAACATCGTTGCGCTTCTTGGCGTACTCAGCAGGCGCCTCGGCGCCGCCGTTGAGGTCCTGGTACAGCTGGGCGACGTAGTCGGCCATGTTGGTCTCCTCGAGCAGCTTAATCTTGCCGGCCAGGATCTTGCGGGCACCGGCATCATCGCCCTTATCCTCGGCACGGCCGGCCTCGAACTCGATCAGCGGGAAGACGAGGTGGCGGGACAGCTGCGACGCGAGCTTGGGCAGGATGCTCTCCTCGCCGAGGGCGGCGTAGACTTCCTCCATGATGGGCGAGGTGTATTTTTCGGGTGGTGGATGGGTGGGGTTTTGTGTTGTCGGTCGGAGGACGTTGGACCTTTGGTTTCCTTCAGTGTTGGAAAATACCGGATTCGTGAAAATCGAGGTATGGAGTCGTCGCCTAAGGGGAGGAGGAGGAGGAGGGGGGGTGTGGTGTCGTCGGCCGTCCGGTTCGGGGTCTGCGCGATCGTCTTTTGCTCAATCTTTTCCTTTCCGCTGAGGGACAGAAAGAGTTTTGGGCATTTTCGCCAAAGGGCAGGTTTGGTGGGGGGCTTTGTGCCGGGGTTTTCCCGCTCCCGCCTAACACGCTGAACCACTGGAAGGACAGCTTTGTGCTCTCCGTATTACCTTGGTGGCCCACGGCAGCTTACCTAAGAGCATCTGCACCTCTGGAAAAATGTGGGGAGTCGGTGAATTCCACGTCAAGTGCACGGTCCATCGACACGCTCCCAATTGATCCGAGCTTCAACCGGCGCGAATCCCTTCACCACCAGAAACCTCTGTACCAGCTCTCCGTCACAGCAAAGATCCAGCCAACGCCGACCAGAGCCTTCTTCCCCATACCGAAACCTCGCCCTATCTGTGCCTCAAACGATACCCAGGATCCCAGAGCCCCGAACCAAATATTCCAAAATGCGCTCAGCAGTCAGGAGCGCCGCCCTCGCCCGGCCTCAACTCACCTCCCTCCTGACCCCGAGAACATCCGCCTTCCTCCCCTCAATACGCTTCTCCTCCACATCCTCCGCCGCCGAGACAACGACAACGACGCCGCCAAAGACCACAGCGAGACCATACGTCATCAGCCTCACCCCCTCTAACCAATTCCCCGTCTACGCGCGCACAAAGGCCGCCGGCTCGTCCAAATTCACCATTGTCAAGAAGATTGAGGGAAACAAGAAGGCGTTTGCCCAGGACCTCGCTCGCGAGGCCGGCTTCGCCAAGGAAGAGGTTAAGTTGAACCCCATTACAGGACACGTTCAGGTCAAGGTACGTCGGAGCTCTTCCTTTCCCTTCCTCTGCCCCTAGAGAGTGGAGTGGTGAATGAAACAATTCTTCCACCTCCAGCTACCGGGTCCCGCAACCGTATTTGGCCCAATTCTAACAGTAACATAGGGCTTCCACGTCGAAAAGGTCAAGGAGTGGCTGACCACCGCATCGGGGGACCCTGCGAAGACGGCATAGATGTTGGGAAATATTAGGTGCGGTTCGCTACCCAGCGAGGCCGAGTTGTATAATCACAAATTGTATCATACCACCTGGAGCAAGCATGGACAATTGGTCGTTGCTCTATGCTAAGGGCATGGATTGAAAAGTTTGGTACGATACTGCGCCATTGACATAGACATATGGCGATGTACTATTTAGCTCTGAAGAGAGCCACATTTGACCAAAGGCTCCTCCCTCAACGCGTTACAGCTGAGGCATTGTGAAAACTGAAATGATCCCCTCGATACTTAGATACCTGAACTCTTATCACAAACTCAAGATCGTCGCATACCACATCACTGGTACCACTAGTGTTTGGATGTGATCCTCGAGGTATTCTTGCATTTCCGATATATACACCTATGAAAGACGGTCCTTGGACCAAGTAGCCTCGCTCCATGCTCCCAGTAAACTCCCGTCAGCTCGCCAAAAGTCTTTTTTGGTTACAACACTTATACAAAGACGCGTCATATACATCTAAACGCCTTGTTCGGGCGCACAAGTCCCGAGTTTCGGTCTTATTCTTCGGCCCATCATGCCCATCCGCTGAAGAGTCCTGCACCGAGCTTGCTTTTCCCCGTCCTTTTGCTTCAATCCATTCGTGCTGAAGTCGTAATGATGCCTATGACTCAAGCGAGGCGTAGGCAGCAAGATTCCTCATCACCCCGTCTTTCGTCCATTCAGGGGATCGCATCATCATCATCTTGAAGAGGCTTTCTTCAGACGGTAATGAGTCCGCGGGGACTAATGAGTTGGGATCATTGGGATCCCGCGCCTTCTCTGCCAACCTCCGAAGGGTTGAGATGCCAGACGTAGCAATGTAGACCAACCCAGTATCTCGACCTGCGGGGTCTCCTTGGCCGCTCCGTGTTTGCCATGGCTGCTCAAATTGAGCTCCAAGCACTTGCACAAAGTGATACAGAGATTGAGCAAAGCCGTTGCCACTGGACAACCATGATTTAGCAATTCCTGTCTCATACCCGGGTGCGAGAGAAGCGATGATGTCTGTAGCCAATAGACCCTGCATCAGCCAAGGCTTCCGGTCTTCGACAAGCCTGAAGAACTTCTCCGGTGCCTCGATGTGTGCAACGATGGATTCTGGTGACTGGATGGGGATGACCGTGGTAGCTAGAGCAAATGAGCGTGTCAACAAGTCGTATGGCGGGCTGCTGTTGGCTTCCATGGCAAAGAGTGTCTTGTAGTGCGTCCTGTTCGGTTCGTCACGAGCCAGGAACCGAGCCAACGCGTCGACGGCATGGAAAGTGTAGGTGTGAACGCCAGGCTGATAAGGTGGGAAGTAGAGCTTGTTGTCCATCACAGCCGGTCCGGGTGCTGGAGCAAAAGCTAGCAAAAAGTGCAATAAACACAAGGCCTGCTCACGACCAGGTATTTCGACTGCGCCTGCGATGTTGGAGAGTAGAATGATGGCGTCTTTCATGAACTCGAGAGTGTTTGCATTCGTCCGGAACAACATGGTCCTCGTACCAAGATATCTGATGACGGCGCAGAGGAACTTGATGACTAGCTCGTCACCGAGGACCAGATGGTTTTCGTTCGAAGCTTCGGGGAAGGAAAGGTTGCGTAAGATGGTGATGACGCAAGAGAACCGGTCAACAGCACGATCGAGTTCGTACTCGGGAGATCCAAACTTGGGCAGCTCCTTCACGCCCATCTTATCGGTCCAGCAGGCACGAGCCACGTCCTCGTAGGGAGTCAATTGAATGTCTGAGGAAGCCTCCTCGGTGTTTTCGACAAGCAAGTCCAGCTGGTCCTCAGCACACTCCAGTAATGCTTCGATGAGCTCTTCGCAGTACTTGAGATGAATATGCAGGGCCTGGTGCTGGGTAGATGTGACAGCGGCAAGGGTATCAAGAGCAAGTCGTACTTCGCCGTGGATTCCAGACTCCAAGCTTCGTGTAAGAGCGTGCAAATCTACGTATCCAAGTTCATATGGGGGTGGGATGTCTGGCTTCAGGCCTTGAAGCTCCAAGCCTTTCAAGTCGAAAGCACGAATGTTGATACCACCGTAGGTCTCCAGGGGGCGAGCACTGGGCGTGTATTCGTCTGATTCTTGAGCCAGCCGCAGCATACGGGGCTTGATCGAAGCTGCCATGGGGTTCTGGTCCAAGCCAGGAGGGGCAGGCATGGGCAATCCTCCGCCCTTGACTGACGCCGGAGAAGCTGCTGGGAACCCTTGAGGGTGGCCCGGTGTCGGTTCTACGCTGCGAGACAAGCTGTTCCGAGCATGGCCTTGCTGCGCACTCGCTGGCGTATGTGGCCCCGGAGCTTGAGGAGTCTGGAAACCATTGACAGACGGAGGCTGACCGCTAAAAGACCCTTGCTTAACGGGAGTTTGAGCTTGAGGCGGCATTGGCGGTTGACCAGGTTGCATCATTTGCTGCTGCTGAGGCGGCATCGGCCCTTGAGGAGACATCTGCTTTGTGGGTGTTGATTGGGGTTGCGCGCCTGGCGGCATTGGCTGGTTTGGCATACCCTGTTGTTGTTGTTGTTGCGCCATCATGCGTTGTCGACTTTGCTGCGCAACCCAAGCCTCCTCAAATCTCAGGAGGTTCCTCTCGTATATCTCCTTCAACACCTGGGGCGCCTGGGGAATTTGACCCGGGTGAAATCCAATGCCATTGGAAACATGAGGCCATTGATTCCCAGCAGTCGTAGGCTTGTACCCTCCCTTGCTCTGCACGGCTTGGAATAACGTCAAGAGATTGACCGGCCGGTTGCCGATGACCGGGTTCGCATCGAGCTGTTGGCCCTTGGCGGTCATGAAAGTGGTGAGACTCTTCATGAACTGCTCTGGATCGGTTCGGGGCATCTGTCGCTGCTGGGGCTGAGGCCTTATGCCGCCCGGGGGCATTTGGCCGTTGGGCATCTGCATGGGCTGCTTCGGCATCATCCCACGGCCTTGCGCCATGTTCTGAGCCTGCATCTGGGCTGCCATTTGCATATTCTGCATATTTTGCATGTTCTGCATATTCTGCATGTTTTGCATTCCCTGCATTGTCCCTTGTTGCAACTGCTTCTGAAGCCGTGCCTGGTAAGCTGCCATTTGTTGGTGCTCCATGGCATTGCGCGGTTGCATATTGGGGGGCAACATCTGGTTCGGCATCTGGCCCATTTGCTGGGGCATCTGTCCCATCTGTTGAGGCATCATGCCAGAGCCCGCCATCGCATTCGGGTTAGGTGAGGGTCGCGCTGGGGAAGGCGAAGGGTTGAAGTTCGGATTGTAGCCCTGAGGCATGTTGGGCATGTTTTGTTGCATGAAGTGATTCGGTTGCGGTGTGCTGTGCTCGGAGGGATTCGGTGACGCTTGAGGCGCAAATTGTTGCGCACCGGGGGAGAAGGGATGTGGTGACGCGGTCGCAACTCGCTGAGGCACGCTTCCGGGTCGTAATTGGTTCGCCATGATGGGTGAGGGTGTCGCGTTCGCAGAGCCGTTGGCTTGGAGATGGGGATACGGCGAAGGTTGACCTTGCGCCTGTTGGGGCATACCGGGCTGGTAACCGGGAAAGGTCTGAGGCGTTTCGGAGCGCGACGTTGGCAACATGCCGGGATTTTGTCGCGGTGAGCCGGCGAGGCTATCTTCGCGAGGACGAGGTCGTTTCGATGGAATAACGGGGTTTGTTTGATAGGCGGGATTCTGGAAGGATGACGGAGAGGCATTGCGCATTTGGCCATTTTGCATGGCAGCCATCTGCTGCTGCTGCTGCTGCTGCTGCTGCTGAACCTGTTGTTGCTGTGCCTGCTGAGCCTGTTGGGAATTGGCGAACTGGGCGGGATTGAAATGGGCAGGGCTGCCCATGAAGGCGGAGGGATCCATCATGGCTCCGGCCGCGTTGGGATCGTTCATGTGTGGGAAGCCGTTGCCATTATGGTTGGGGACCGCGGCTTCGTTCATCCAGGTGCTCATGGTTGAGGTCGTCTGGCGCGACCCATGGAGCGATTACTGGGAAAATTAGCGACTGCAACGAAATGAGCCAAGGGCCATTGAGATGGAGCAGTAAATGGATGAGATGGGGAGTGACACGGCAGCGGCTTGTCGCGATGCAGACTTGTCGCGCGTCGCGGTTGTGTGTGGTGGATTGGACGTGGTGCGTGGTGCGTGGTGCGTGGTGCTGGGGGGAACGAGCGAGCGGACGAGTCGCAGGTGTGTGGGAAATCAGCAGTGGAGCCAGCCGCTTTTGGGGGATGAAGTGCGCCGGGCTGGGCTGGGCACGACTGGTGCCGGTTTTGGGGGGAGGAACAGCCCGGTCCTTTCCTCAGTCGGGTCTGACTGTCTGAGTCGGCTGGGAAGGTGACTCTGGCAGCTGGCCGTGCCTTCTAGGAGTAAGACTGGGAGGGTACTGGGAAGGAAGGCTGTGGCGCGCAGGGAAGGGAAAGAGTGAGAGAGGCTAGGTAGGAAGGGGAGAAAAAAATTGGGCAAGGCAAAGGGAGCATGAAATGAGAAACGCATCACAGCCAAGCCAAGAGAGGCAATCATCAGACTCACGAGACAGGCGAACAGGAACCGTCTTGTAAGCTTAGATTATTCTCAAGTGACTAGCCACATGTGGGCTGGGAAGTGCGCAAGGAACACAAGGCAAGGTAGTAGCAAAAGGGGGAAAAGGCAAAAAGAGGGCAGAGGCGATGTGAAGCCTGCAGTGCCCAGGATCGCGAACTCGCGCAACCACAGGCATCAGCAACCACGTCGACAGGTGTCAACCATCAGAAAGGAGACATCATCGCATCAAATAGAGGTCACGAGATGATGGAAATAGCACTTACAACTCTATCGGCGGCCCGGGGGTGATCGGGATGGGGGTGCGAGGATTGGGAAGGGGAAAAAAAAAGGGTACGACTTTCGGGGCGGCGGCGGAGGGAAGCAGTACAGCTTCGGGTCGGGGCAGGGCCAGAACAGAGAGCAGAACAAGAAGAAAGCCTCAAAGCAAAAAGCGATGGGGGTGGGCAAGCGACCAGCAGCAAGCCATGCAACAGAAAGGCTGAGAAGAGAATGAGATAGAGAGAGAGGGTGTGCCTGGTCTTACCTAAGAAATGCTACTCAAAAGCGATGAACAACGGAAAGCAAAGCAGCTTTGTTTGGCGGTGGGCGTCCCGAATCAGAGGTAACACTGCTGCAGCTTGGAACACTGATGAGAGCGAGCTGGGCTGAGAGTCGTGGATTATTAGAAAGGGAGGGTGGATGAACTGCGAACTGTGAACTGAGCTGGCTTCGAACGCGACCTGACTGAGTGAGTGAGCGAGTGTGTGTGTCCTTCCTGGCTGTGTCGTGTCTGTCTGTCAAGTCCTGCCTGCTTGGTCTTCGAACTCTCGACAAATCAGCAGACTTTGGGGGCTGTGCTGTTGCTCCATTGGTTTCATCCGCCCACCGCCCGGTAAATGTTCCCAGACGCGCTTCCCTTCCGTCTACGGACTAGCGCTGTTTGGACTCGGTGGGACCATGGCCCGGAGTGAACCGAAGAGCCAATGAGGCGTCTTTGTTAGTGGTCAGATACCATACCCGTGTCTGTTGTTAGCATTTCCGGTCAGAGTCCTACCAGACACTACCAAATTGGTGTCCACCAAGTATCGCCCGCGTATTACTTTCCTCTTCTTACCTCCAGCAGAATTGCTGCTAATGCTACGGCGGGCGTATGGAATGAAGCTCACCATTGTTGTCGTCGATTCCTCCTCATTCGTCGTGATAGGTATCAATGAGCTTCCCGATGCCCATGTTCCCTGGGTCTTTTGCGCTTGTCCCCATCGCGAGTTCACAGTCACGGTGACCGTTTCCATCTTCCTCTCTGTCGACTGTCGATCCGAGGTAGTGCAGTATGGCCGGGCCATCCTTCTCCATCCCCTTGGTCGAGCCAGAAGTATTCTTCAACATCCCTTCTCTTTTCAGCACCATTTCTCGTGTCCACATGCCGCGCAGATAAGTCACAGTTTCCTGCCTCCATGGCATTCCTGCACGATTCCCGAGACTTTGCCCAAGACTTCTTGGCATGCGAAAATCGGCCAGACCACAGCTGGCGTAGCCTCCAGTATAACAGTGGCGTAGAGAAGATGTTGAGTGCAATGGTTTCCACTTGGAGAGAGAGTCCATGTGATGATCATGAAAGGATACCATGGACTGACAAACGGTTTTCCGAAAGTTGATATGGCTGCCCCAGGAAATGCTCTCTTTGACCCGAAGGTCTGCTCAAGGTGCAGGAGTATGAGAGAGGAGTAACACTAGAAGAAGCCTAGCCTATCAATCGAAAGATGATGGCGACAACGGTCCGTGGCCTCAACGTAGAGAGTAGGCAGTGCCGGATGCCCGGATGGGAAGATGAAAGGCTCGCAAGAGAAATTGTGCTCACGCCATGAGGCGATACTCGTGTCTGACAGCAATGCCAGATCACGGGGACCAGGTCGAGGAGTTGGAAGAAGGCGAGTGTGTAGGCAGGTATGTGAGCGAAGAAATGGCGATGTGACAGACTCAACTTGGTCCAGCGTCATGACAGCCAAGTTTAACAAGCTGTAGTACGTCGCACGTCGCTCTATCACCGTGCCGGGTTGTGCGTTTCCCTATCACCACCCGCAGGGGGGGTGTTGTAAAAACACGGCGTCTAGTGTAAGTGGGGAAGGCATTGCCTTGTGCAGATATCAGAGAAACGTCGGAGGCGTAGACGTCTGCATGATATGCAAACTGAAGAAAGCAAACAAGTCGAGGAAAGGAAAAGTAGACGAATTGCCGGGCATGGTTGTTGTTGTCGTCGTCGTTCGAGTAATAAATGGTGCATCTCGAGACTGCCGCTGTCGTTCGTTGTTCATGGTTAATTGCTGCAGGATGCCCCGCCAATGAAGGCCCCAAAGAGGCTAATGCGGTTAACGTGCATGCTTCCCAGTGACATGGCTCAGGTCGAAGCGGCCACCCCATCCCCGTCAGAATCGCCCAACATCAGCACCAGTAGTTGTCGGGCAGCCCATCATAAGATTGATCTCGTTACCTGATGACGGTGATGATGGCATGGTTGTTGCTGCTTTTTGTTGGCTCGTCGGCAGACACAAGGAATAGAAGCGTCGAAAAGTTGCGGCGGTCTCTGAATTGGCGTATAGCAAATGGACTGGACCAAGAGGTTTTGAGTCTCTCTACTGCAAGGCGCCGCGGTAAGGTAGGTCGCAGTAGCAGTAGCAGTAAGGCAGACTGTAGCGGTAGCGGTAGGGTCCAGGCTGCTCTCAGGGTTGTTTCGTCATTTCTTTGGCGGGATCCCATGCCTGGCGCAGTTTGGCCTGGCCCGGTGCCGGCCCCGTCACGGCCATGGCCCGCATGGCTGGCCCTAGAAGGCTTTCTACTCGTGCCTGCGCTCGATAGTTTGCTGTTGCTGTGTCGCAGTGGTGCTTGGGTTTTTCGGGTCGATTGGGCTCGAACTTGTCCGGTTTTTCTGGCCACTTTTGGCTCATTCTTTTTTTTTTTGCCTGCCCGTCAAATGTGTAGAGGGACGAAGGCTACCGCACTGAATGAAGCCAGAAGGCCTGGCCATTTATCGTAGTCGCTGGGTTGGAGACTGTCGCCCACTCGGTCCAGATACGGCCAAGCACCCCGGTCGACCCCGTCCGTCGAGTGGCCCCAGACAGGCCATGACTGTTTCGACCCTTTGTGGGAGGGAGTCTGCCCTCTGCGTCTTCTGCTGAATCGGCTTGTTTCTGGCGAGAGCGAGGCTTGCCCGAATTTCCCTCAGTCTGTCGAATTCGTTTTCTTGTGACAACGGTCTTTTTTGAGGTCGAATGATCCGTTGTTGGTGTTTTTCGGTCCAGCTGGTAGAACTTACAAGACCCCGACGGTAGGAAAACGGTAGTGAGGCCTTGGGAGGCGCTACCGTTTCCAGATCAGCAAATTCCGGTGTAAACGGCGTGAAGGGCCACGAAAGAGCAGCAACGCAGAATGCCGACAAATAGAATAACGTTAGGAATCAACGATGAACAGCATGAAGGGAAGTAGCAGAGAAGTGAGGGAAAGGTCAGAAAAGAGGAGGAAAGGGAACGGGGGCAGGTTGGGCGATTTATGTGAATTAAAGTACATGGCGGATGTACCTCCGTGCTGGTGCTGGTGCTGCCCTGGTGTCGGTCCTGCGCTCCTCCCAGTTCGGTCCCATTACTTTACAGTGCCTGCCCGTCCCTGCTTCACGGTGTCGGACAGCTGCAAAACGGTAGGTAGCCCCTCCGATGAGCTGGGTATCTCCTGCCTTCCTGACCTTGGGGATATCTGGACCCTGCTTTCCTCACTTCATCTGTGACTCTTTCCTTTTCTTTTGTGACATCCTGGCTGTTGTTTTAATTCATGGAAAGAAGTTGCAAAGTTGGGCTGAGGAAGTTGCAGCCACCCATGTGTCATGCGGGTGCTGGTGGGAACGAGGAAGGAACGTTGGTGACCCGACTCAAAGGCGAGGAAGGTACCTGCCCACCCTAGAGAACTTGGCTACAAGGTGAGGCAGGAACGGGTGGTAAGTTGCTTCCCTAGGATAAACAGCGAGTTAAAGCAGGAATTGCCGTGCCATCCTAAACTGAAAATTGCCATTCAATTAGAAAGAAGGAAATCCATATTATGGTCACCTTTCTGGCCGCGTTCTTTCCCATGGGAATGAAGTTGACGTCGGGCTTTGGGGGGGGGGGGGGGGGGAGGGGAGAAGGGCGGGGGTAGGGAAGCCTCGGAAATCAGCCATCATCACCTCCCGTGCTCCCCCATTCTGATAGACGCCTCATTTAGTCCGTGTCAGTCGTTGTCGGTGTTATTAACTTATACGCACCCGTCAATGGATTCTGGTCCTGTTCAGCCGTCTATTTCCCTCTCCTCCGATCATCCCCTTGCTCACGCGAATCTCGATCATCCCATCGGATTTCCCATCTTTCTTTACGTCGGACCTATGCCCCTACGGAAACTCTGTACTCTGGCGTACTTTCAGCAAGATCATCCAGCAACAATTGGGAACCAGCTCTGCATATCCACGTGTGCCCCCTTTTCTCCGATTTAGGTTATTGCGAGAAACACGCCCTGTCAAATAGCAAAATGCAAATTCCTGCCTCATCTCATCTCATCGCTTGCTCCGGCCTTTCTTCCCCGCCGTTCCTCTCAATCTCGCGCCCTTTCTAATCCACAGTACAATCCAATCTAAACCCCGTTCAAACGCACGGCTTCATCTTTCCCTTTGCCTTTGCGGCTTTGCCACGCTGGCTGTGTGGTAGCTGGTTGGTTGGCTGCAGGGCCCGGCCTGGCGCATCTTGTCTCTGCCACGCCGCTCATCAAGGATGGTAGCTTCGGATCCTCTTCTCTTTTCTATTTTTCAATAACCTTTTGTTCCCTTTTTCCTGTCTCATTGCAGCCAACCCTATGGAATGGATGTGCTGCTTCGCGCGAGAGCACCTTCATCTGCCTGGATTCCCATGGCTTGAACCCTCTTCGGCTATCTTTCCACTTTGTGTTGCCGTGCCTCAGTGCCTCAGGGTACGGAGTAGGTATTGGATGGGGATGGAGGACCAAGGTTGTCTCCATTCATGGATGTCACCAAGCCCAGCATCGGCCCCATCCGGGAGATGATGGGACGAGAGACGAGACGTGGATGCGCACACTGCACTAACCACACGAGATAGAAAACCACCATCAGCGCTTTCTTCGCATCCCTCCAGCTTTGCTCGATCAGGACGAATCCCTGTCAGCTTTGCCTCTGTTCGATCCTGTACAACCTCCATCAGGAAGAAGAACTTTCCAGTATCGATTCCCCCCAAGCCAGTGCAACTGTTACTCTATTTCGCTCGCATCACCTTGCCCTTAGCTTCACCGCTCGAACCGATTCAGACTCACACCTCGACGGTTCCCATGTCTCCCCACTCTTGAACACCCTTGCTGTCATGGCCAAGCACCCAAGATGCCGGACCGCATGGATAGCCCGCCGTTCACATTTACGGATACAAAAGCGTCCCTCCATCTCGCCAGACCCCCTCACCAACCAACCCTGAGGCAGTCAATGCCCAAGTCCAGGGACTGCTGAGAAGGTCGCGGGAATCGGGATAGCTTCTCGTTTCGCTCTCTTTACAATGCAAGGAAAGCTTCGAGCTTTTGAGCACATTCTGAAACAAACCACCGCCATCACGGGCGTGTTCTGGTGGATGCAGATCTGCCCAAGAAAAGGCGCACCTTCCAACCATTCATCATCCTCCCTTCATCGAGACCTAAATCTGACCAGCGAACGCCAAAGCTTGCGCGCCCGGCAGCCTTGATCTTGACCCACCTCCCCTCTTCATGATGAAATCCCATGATGCCACGATCCGTTTATACTGTGGTGGTTTACTTCCCCAGGAGTATACAGGTTTGCCGCTCTCCCGATAAAGACGAAGCCAGCATCCGCAGCAAACTACATGAACAACGCACTGGAAAGCCTGCCTTGGTCATGAAGCGCGAGCAATACAATTTCCCTCCCTCCCTCTTCACGGGGTGGGTTCAGTATTTCAGTAAGGCATTGGTGCGAGATCACAGATTATCATTCTCTTGACGAGCCGGGGGAGAAACTAAGTTTCTGGCAACACTTGCATGGGCACCACACAGCGATGAGCAGAGTTTGTCGAGAGCGTCCTGTCCTCCTCTTCCTCTGCAGTCCACGGATAGCCCACCGTCCCTCCCCGCCATCTCACCCCTGTGTTACCGTCCCTTTCCCAGCCCTGCACATCCGCCCTGTGACCAATCTGCACTGGGCTGGTTCGAACGGAACTTGTCTAGCGTAAACGTCGGCTCCACTGCTTCTGTGGAGCACAGACCTTCGACGGCGCCGCCAACCTGGATGCCCGATCTTCGTTGTTGGTTCTGTTGGTCGTCCCTGGATCCCGATGCCCCTTCACTATGTAGATACTGTTATGCTATGTGAGATAACACAGGAGCTGGAAATCATTGACTCAGATCATCGAAGATTGTATTGACGACTGGTGTTACATTAAAAATACAACTGCGGTGTGGAAAAGTAGTAGAGTAAGCGTCTAAGCCAAGGAAGGTTCCTAAATGTGAACATGCCTCAAAGGTGATACTCAAGTAGCCGGCTCTGCATCTAAATAATAGACTATGAACAGATCAACTTTCACACGATCTTACTTAGTACTGAAGTAATAGTTTGATCATTGTTGGAGGTTTACCTCACGATAGATGAGGTCACGGGTGAGCTAGATCAGACTTCACCACACGCTTGAAATGATAGTCTTCTGTTGTACCTTTTAGAGCAATTTCTCCGTATTCCATTGAAGCATGGAAACTAGTTTCTTTCAGTTCTATTTCTATAGTTAAGCTGGCTGTGTGATTTTCACACTGATTGAAAACCCTTAGAGCACAAGCAACGAGCCTGCAGAAGCAATAGAAAAAGAGGCTGTCATGACAGACGACTCGTCGCTCACCGTTAGTACTGGGTGACAGTGTAAGGTCATGAAATTCTATGATACCATGCTTACCATGAACATCATTTAGAATGCGAGCTCATAGACAATAGGTAATGCGTATCGATGAAGGTCGTTTCCTTCCCTTATATGGTAGTTTCAAAACTGCTCAAAATGCCACAATTAAATCTTTACCAAGAGTGAGTTTGGGCAAAAGAGAAAAATGCGAGCACAATATTTATCTTCAACGCCTATAAAATGTATCTAAAATCTTGGATAGCATGTCACATCCAGTTGTGGCTCTGTGTCCTCTCATGATCAGTTTTACATGTGGCTTAGAGGAGGAACTCGGTGAGCGAAGAGATCACCTCGGTGTGGGGCACGTGAGCAAGCCTCGTTTCTCATCAAGGTGTGGCTCAAATCCACTTTACACGACTCACGGACCACCCCACCCCGCTACGCTGCCCGCTCCTCGTTGCCCTCCGCTGTGATCGAGGCACGCCGCAGACGGCAGGACCCCGGTCCCCTGAGGTCAAGTCCCGAAGGGCGTAGGCAGGCAGGCACGCCGCACGCAGAAAATAACCGGGCAGGTTCAGAGGCTGCACCGGCCGTCATGCGTTATCGATAACCAAAAATTTCTTTACTTCCGACCGCGTCGCGTCCCGCCTTTCACTCTTGACTCTCTTTCTTCCCTCCCCTCCATTCTGCCAAACAAGAGTTGATCGCCACCAGACAGCCTCGCCCCCTCATCTTGAACGTATACGATAACCCCCTACGAAAGATTTTTGTTGTCCTGTCGCCAAAAGTCAGCCATCATGCGTTACGTTCTCGTCTCAGGCGGTGTCATCTCTGGAGTGGGCAAGGGCATCATCGCCTCTTCCACGGGTCTGGTGTGTATCCGAACCCCTGTTAAAATTTCCTTATCTGCGGGCTGTGACTTCACACCTGAGAAGCTCTGCCACACCACCCAGCCAGCCATTGGGGTATGGCGGGGTGTTTTCTCCTTGGGATCTCACAGCCATATCATGCATGCAATGCAATGCAGTCAAGCTCATATGATGCACCATTGCTAACGGTTGGGGTTTTTATGAATAGCTCCTCAAGACCTTGGGACTGCGCGTCACTAGCATCAAGATCGACCCGTACCTGTCGGTGAGTGAAACCACCCCTGAACCCCTCTCTTGACTATGTGTTCCAGTGGCTGACAACGACGTGCAGGTCGATGCTGGTCTCATGGCCCCCGCCGAGCACGGCGAGTGCTTTGTGGTTCGTATCCCTTGAATCCTGAATTGCTCTTCCTGGTCCGGGGGAATAGAGGCGAGTGCCTCTACCCAAGTCTCGTATATCATGACGAGACGGTGGTGATCCCCGGAGCAGTCTTTGATGTTATGACTCGACGGAAGAAGCTAACCATCATCAGTTGCACGATGGCATGGAGGTAGATCTCGGTAGGTGAACCTCTGGACGACATCTGAACCATGGCTTCTTCCCCTTTTTCTTTCCCGGGGAAAAAGCCATCGCCATTCGCATCATTCGCATATCTCTGACACAGAGGCTCGTACATAGACCTGGGCAACTACGAGCGCTACCTCAACATCCGTCTGACGGGCGAGCACAACATCACCACCGGCAAGGTGTACAGACACGTTATTGACAAGGAGCGCCGCGGCGATTACCTTGGAAAGACGGTTCAGGTGTACGTTTGGCCTCCATAGGTCTTCCTACATCTTTCAGTTTGCTGACAGATGCTAGCGTGCCCCACGTCACCGATGCGATTCAGGACTGGATCGAGCGTGTTGCCAAGATTCCCACAGACGACTCTGGCGAGGAGCCCGATGTCTGCATTATCGAGCTTGGGTACGTCTCAACGCGTTCCCTTTCCAGCTCACAACGATGTGCTTCGCACACGGATTCTTCGGTTTAAGATGGTGTCGTTGCGAATATCAAGTGATTTAGATGCTAATAAGCTACTACAGAGGCACAGTCGGTGACATCGAGAGCGTACGTTTTGCTAGAGACGTGCTCAACAAAGAGGACGTTCCACTTGAAGCAAACTGACACTACATCTAGATGCCCTACGTCGAGGCATTGACTCAATGTTTGTGCCACAAGCTTTTCCGGGCTGGTTCGACTGCTGACTCCTGATAGTGCGCCACAGAGCCGGAAGCGGCAACTTCATTCAGATCCACGTCTCCTACGTGCCCACCATCCACGGCGAGCAGAAGACGAAGCCCACACAGCATGCCGTGAAGACGGTCCGCAGTTACGGCCTGGTTCCTGATATGGTAGGAATGCGTGCTTCTGGTGGTCCGTCCTACTGCTAACAACTGCCCAGATCGCCTGCCGCTGCGAGCAGCCTCTTGAGGAGGCTACCGTGAGGAAGATCGCCCTCCTCTGCCAGGTCGATGTTCCTCAGGTCCTCGTCGTCCGCGACATGCCCACCATTTACCAGGTTCCCCTTCTCCTGGAGGAGCAGAACCTCATCCCCTGGCTGCGCAAGGCCGTCAACCTGGACGCCCTGTCCATCCCCCAGTCTCGCATCGCCGAGGGTGCGGCACTGTGGAAGACATGGGCTTCCGTCGTCAGCCGCCCGTACGATGGTGAGATCAACATCGCCCTCGTCGGCAAGTACGTCAAGTCCCAGGACGCCTACCTGTCCGTTGTCAAGTCTCTGGAGCACTCGGCGATGCACCTACGCAAGAAGCTCAATATCTGCTGGGTTGATGCGGAGCACCTCGAGATCCAGGCTAAGTCTGCGGACCAGGCCCAGTACCACAAGGCGTGGCACGATGTCTGCACCGCCTCCGGTATCATCGTTCCCGGTGGCTTCGGTACCAGAGGTACTGAGGGTATGATGAAGGTTTCCAAGTGGGCGCGCGAGAACGGCACCCCGTTCCTCGGTGTCTGCCTTGGTTTCCAAACCGCCATCATCCAGTACGCCCGCGACTTCCTCAACGTCCCTAACGCCACCTCGGAGGAGTTCGACGCCCAGGCCGAGAACAAGGTCGTCATCTACATGCCCGAGATCAGCCGTGACAAGCTCGGCGGTACCATGCGCCTCGGCCTCCGCCCGACCGAGTTCCAGCCCGGCAGCGAGTGGTCCAAGCTGCGCGCCCTGTACGGCGAGGCCGAGTCGGTGGAGGAGAGACACCGCCACCGTTACGAGGCCAACCCTGCCTACGTTGAGAAGCTCTCCGAGGCCGGCTTGAACTTCATCGGAAAGGATGAGACTGGCGAGCGCATGGAGATCTTTGAGCTCCAGAACCACCCCTACTTCGTCGGAACCCAGTTCCACGCCGAGTACCAGTCCAAGGTCCTCAACCCCAGCGTACGTCTGCCCCCACATCCCTTCTCCCCGCGTAATACTGACAAGCAGGACAGAGACCCTACCTCGGCTTCGTCGCCGCCAGCGCGGGATGCCTCGACCGCGTGGTCAAGGAGGAGCTCGCAGCCTCCAAGCAGACCAACGGCGTCAAGCACGTTGTTTAAGGATATTTCGTCCTTTTTTTTTTCTCGCATTTTTCTTCCGGTATTTCTGAAAGACGGGATACACGATAAAGAATGTTTATTCCAAGGTAGACATGACATGGGCAGGCAAGGCATCCGAGAAGGCAGTTGGGATTTCTTTTACTCAAACCACTAGAGATTATATTGGGCTATCCAGAAATGAACCAACCAAAACACCTCATGAATGAACGCGCGTCTGATTAGATGGGGAACTTATCTTGGGGGCAAGGCGGATGGCATTCTCGGCGGCGCGGGCGTTTTCTTGTTTTAAGGGATGATCAAATCTGCATATTAAAATATTCTGGGCTACAAATATAGGGGAAATTGCTCTCGTTTTCAATTTTGACTGCACAATATTACATCTTCAAGTGAGCACTGTAATGACAGCCAGCCTGTTTGGCTTTTCGCCATCCACTATGGATTCTTTGCTTCGATATTCCTGCGCCCTGGGCCCTGGGTCCGCAGAACGGGGACGGATATGTTAGGACCTCAAGTGGTCTGCGAAAAGGATGAGTTCACGTAAATCTTCACAATGTATCTACCGAAGCACGGAAAAGCTACCATCTGCATAACATACTCCGACGTGGTATTTTCCGCCAATGAAGGTCTGGCGGTGATGTTTGTCGAACTGTTTGTTTGGACCCTAGGACATGAATGCATGTTACCACGGTCAGCTGCGCATGTCGACATATCGAGTAACGCTACCAACTTGATGGACCTAGTATTCCAGCAAGACGCGGTGATATGAAGTGCCGTCTTGGCGTGAACGTGGGATTTTCGTACATCTCGTTACTACCGTTGGTCGTCTGGATCGTCACCCCGCATTGAGAATGAGGGGTGCATGCGGCCACATGGGATGTTGTTGGAGTGAGGGACGGAGCAGGGGGTGTCGTATCACTTTACGTCTATCGGTTGGACTGCCCGATATTCCCAAAAGGTCTATTTGGGGGAAACGCCGTCTCGGCGACGGCTGGGAGATGACTGCATCTTCTGTAGAGTGCTTGACATAAAGTCGATGGGGGAGGACCTCACTTACACGCTGTCTGGTCCGGCAAGAGACCACAACCATACCGTTGAGCTTTCGTGACTACTTACGGGACTCGTTACGTGGTAGGAACTTTGAAGATGGCGAAACACGATGAAGCGACAGAGCACCGCGTCGAGGCGACGACCTCCGCCTTGGACGTCGAAAAGAACAACGCCTTAACCCACCGCCACGCCAAAGAATTCAACGTCCAGTCCGTCGCCCTCGCCGATGCCATTGCCAAAGACAAACCCGACTATAAGTCAAAGTCGCAGATGACGCTCTATGCCATGATGTGTCTCTGCGTTCTAAGTGCGTCCCCCAAACACACCCTCCCCATCTCTTCCCAACGAGATGAGATATGTGAAACCGAGAAAGTCACCTAGCTAACCAGCCAAAGACGGCATAATGAACGGCTACGACGGCTCCGTAATGTCCGCCATAAACGCAATGGACCCCTTCCAATCCCGCTTCCAAATCGGCCTCACGGGCGAACTCAACGGCGCCGTCTTCTCCATCTACACCGTCGGCAGCATCATCGGCAGTCTTCTGTGCGGGTACATTATGGACCGCTGGGGCCGCCGCGCCTGCATGTTTTCGGGCGCGTCCATGATTGTCCTCGGCTCCGTGCTGCAGGCGAGCAGCTTCAAGCTGCCGCAGTTTTTCATCGGGCGGTTCATTGTAGGTACGGGGACGCCCATGTGCGGGACGTCGGCGCCGGTTTTCTTGGTGGAGATTGCGTATCCTACGTGGAGGGGGTTGGCGGGAGGGTTGTATAATGTTTTGGGGTGGTATATTGGTGCGAATAGTGAGTCTATGTTCTTTTGGGTGACTTGGATGGATGTTTGAGACGGGGAGCTGACTTGTGGTGATAGTGGCTGCTTGGACATGCTACGGCACAAACTTCATCTCCAACGACTGGGCGTGGCGTATTCCCTACATCGTCCAGCTCGTCCCGGCTACCATTGTCATCTCGGTCGTGTGGTTCCTACCGGAGAGCCCGCGCTGGCTGTGGTCGCAGGGACAGACTGATCGCGCGACGGAGATCCTGACAAAGTACCACGGCAACGAAAATCCGCACTCGGCTCTTGTCAAGCTCGAGCTCGATGAGATCCGGATGTCGCTGGAGGCCGAGCAGGAGCTCAGGAATAATAACTGGAACTATAAGATCCTTATTAACAACAGACCGAACCGGTACCGCATGTGGCTTATCATGCTTGTCGCCGTCTTTTCTCAGTTTATTGGGGGATCAGTGATATCGTACTATTTACCTGCGTCAGTAACACATTTCCAGCATGAAGTAGAATGTTACTAATGGGAACTTTTGCAGCATGGTGCGAGGCGTCGGTATCACGGACTCGAGCCGACAACTCCTCCTCAACGGAATCAACACCGTCATCTCCTTCGTCAGCGGCATCTTCGGCTCCTTCTTCGTCGACAAAGTCGGTCGCAGACCGCTCTTCCTCTGGGGCACCCTCCTCACGGGACTCATCTACATCCCTATCAACATCCTCGCCGCAAAAGCAGAACACTACCTCGATGAAGGCACAACAGTACCCAAAGCCCAAGCCTACGCCTTCATCGCCATGATCTTCTCGTACGGCATCTTCTGGGGCTTCTGCTGGACGCCGCTGCAGGCGCTGTACCCAGCCGAGATTCTGAACAATGAGATTCGCGCAAAAGGGATGGGCGCCAAGGGGTTCATCTCTGGTGTTGCGAGTTTTATCAATACGTATGGGACGTCTGTGTCGATTAAGCATATTGGGTGGAAGACGTATACGATTTTCTTGGTGTTGCATTTTGTGCATCTGGGCTTGATGTATTTGTCTTGTGTTGAGACCAAGGAGAGGACGTTGGAGGAGTTGGAGGAGATTTTTAGTGATGAGAAGCCGGTGAAGAGGAGTTTGCAGAAGACTACTGTTGTTGTTGATCGTGGGTTGGGGGTTAAGATTAAGGACGATGCTTGAGTAGCAGGTGTTCCTCATGGACTACCATCTTGAGATGAGTAAGGTAGGCTACCTGGCTTGAAATGAACCATCAATATGTCTGCCAACCGACTTTACGCAGAATAGAAGGCCCAAAGGCGTATTGACTTTTTGTCATGGTACTTTCCGTAAAAGGTGCGGAAGAATTGACTAGATATTCCAACTGTTCTATAGAATCTAACTTTTCAAAAACGGTTGACAAACCCCGAGCCGATCGAGGGCTTACTTCGTCCCAAGAGCCGTCACTATTCCTAGAGGACCACTGAAGGCGTGGTATACGCAGTGAACTTGAAGGTTCGAATAGTCGAATGAACTCATCTTCAAGTGCCTGATAAGAGGTTTGAAACGTTTGAATACCACCCACTGGAAGCCGTCAACTTCGTGAATGTTTGGCCTAGGCTGATTTCGTAGATTCAAGTCCCGCCCCGGCCCGGCGGTCCTTGACGCCATGGGACGTACGACTTAGGTAGCGAACTCGGGCGCTGGTAGTTCTACAAGCAGAAAATCTGCAAGAGTCTTCAACATTCTAGAGAGCCTTCTCAACTCTGTGAGGGCTTGTTCAACTGGTCACAGATTTGAGACGTGTTCTTCATCTTCAAGCTCAAAGGTGAGTCGTGGATTTACTGCTTTGACTGCCCGATCCCTATCCCATCGAGTGCTGTTGGGCTACAGATACATTCACAGAAGGGATCCTGACCACTCAGGGGCAGCCAAGAGTTTTCTCGACCAATCAATGGCCCTATTTGAAAGGTACTTCGGTTGCCTATATATTTTGAGTGTGATAGAGGTACCAGCAATCATCAGAGTTACAAATCGCAACCCCACACTGCTTGCATCCTGACCTCGTCTTCTTTCTCCTATCTCTTCGCAAGTTCCGTGTGACTTCGCCTAATGCTATTCGTTTGTTGTTACAAGACAAGCAAGCAGAGGGCTTCAGGACGTATCGCAACGTTGATACAGGAATGTACAGACCCTTCAGAGTCACTATCGTCGCTCGAGGCCATCGTGACGAATTGGCATGTGTAGATAGGCGATTTTGGTGGTGAAGGGAAGCCAGGGATTCCTAGGGGTAAATGACGTACTGTCATGTATTCCTGATGTGAGGGGTTAAGAGTGGGTAAAAGAATGGAGCAATGTATCTGTAGCCCAACAGCACTCGATGGGATACGAAGCTCGGTTTCGGACTCGACTCAATTGTAAGCTTGGACCAGCTTTGATTTGATGCTGCTCATTACTTGATTCGGGTCGATCGTGCCCGTGTCGGAGTTGCCTGAGGGTACGAAGTAGTTGTGCCTGGCAATTAATTAGGTTTTCAGATTTTCCCACGTGGCAATGCGTATTGACCAAGCTCTAAATGGCTAGGATTCGCCGAGATGTAGTTCCCCGAGGCCGATGATTACATGTAGAAAATCGCCATGAGTCGCGTTTTCACGGCTGTTGAAGAACTGGTGGATGTTAAGCTTCGACCTGACGCAGCCAGTAATTTCGTATTAATTACAACCATTTCACGCATGCGGATGCCACAGATTATGTATTTGACACTATGCTACAAGATGAAGTCTTGTCGAGGAGAGATTTACAGTTTACGGATTGTCTGAGCTCCATTTCCTATTCAGGTCATCATATCCACGAACAAATTGGCGACATGAATCTGAGAGAAGAATGATTAGAAGAGCCTCAAGGGTATCTTTGGTATATAAAGCAGTCAAATTCTTGGCTTCAGTGCACCCTGCTGCACTTATCTCTTGCCGCTTGTCAAACCACGTACTTAAACACCATCCTGGATTTCTGCTGTTAAAATTTCCATCAAGAGCTTCGTCATACGCAGCCAAAATGCAGTTCTCATCAATCTTCGCGACGCTGATGCTCGCCGTCACTGTCACAGCTATCCCCGCAGGCGATGGTTGCCGCAAGTCGGAGGGCATCAAGACCACCTGCGTCATGTCGAGCAACCGCATGGCCTGCGACTGGCCGGCGTCATGCCCCGCTGGTCAGAGGGTCAAGTTCTTGGATAACTCGCCACAGTGCAAGGATAAACCAGCGGGTACGCCGTGTACCGGATACTGGAGCTGTTGCCCCCGGTAAATGTCCTTGTTTGACTGAAGTTGGGAGAAGAATGAAGGTAGGTTCTCCAGAACCAAGTTTGTGTATGTATTCTTTTGAAATATGCAGCTGAAATTTGGGCTAGCATATTTGTAAATATAAGAACCATGGTGTTCTTAGTTGTGTGTTCTTTGGCCTGGCGTTAGGAGAAATAGGCGCTGGCCGAGGCATTGAGCCAATGGGAGGTTTTATCTATAAGCTCTAACAAAGAAAGATGTTTACTTCTTATGAAACCTCAACCTATGCTGGAGCATTTATAGTCTACGAATCCTCAGGGGGGAGATTTCTGGGCAATGATTGTCAAATGCAGGATTCGCAAGATCAGCTCATCATCGAGAATTATTTTGATTCCTCTGAAGCTTCGTAACCCAATGCCAACTATGAAACTTCTAGCAAATGTGGCCAACGCTTAGTAAACGAGTATAACGAAAGGATGACTGAGATGTTTGAGTGGAAGGATATGAAAGAATAAGAAGAGCTGTACAGTGTTTCACTCAGTATCACCGCCGTTTCCAAGCCGAGAACGTCGCACCTCAATGATCACGACGAGCACAACGTCACCTATCGTGTGGCTGGAGCCTGCCTCAAAGTAGGGCTTGGGAAAGTTCCGCAGAGGGAAGAAAGCCAAAAGACTTCAGCGGACCAGTGGACACTAGCATTTGTGACAAATAAGTATCATTGATCAAATTCTATGAATTGACATCAAGTCGCTGTGCCGAAATCGTCACTCGCATCCATTTCATCCCCCTGTGCTCTCCGACATGAGAGAGCTCCATGATAAATCATGGCCCAGTCCAATCAGTTGCCCGAGATGCTGACAATGGTAGGGTCCGAAGAGTTGTAGTCAATGATGTGGAGCTCAGACTCAACCCAAGCATTGAGACCGTAGCTATCATTGGTGTTGTCGGTGAAACTGTAGTTGTAGTTGTCCTGGGTGCTGATCACATGGACTGAAGAACCCTTCACTAACTTGAGGTGACTGACCCATACAGGCCAGTTCTGCTACTGTCTCAGGCTCGCAGAATGTGCCTACAAGTGGCGTTATTCGTCGAGCTCATCATACTACACGTGGATTGCATGCTCTGCGGATGGACATATGTGGAAGTCATCGTGAGGGCGACATCTAGCGTGGCGTTCTCGGCCGGGAAACGGCGGTGACGTTGCGGGGGCGGGACGGCACGGCCTTTGCCGCCATTGGCTCACGTACGGCTGTTTCATCTCTCCCCAACCACTGTTCACGATCTATATAGATTAGTCAACTAGGTGACTTGCTTTAGATCGGCAGAGCTTTAGCTAAGAGCTAGATAGCTCTCACAGCGATCACATATCGTTGCTGGTGAGAAGGTACCCTGCCGCTTTCGGGAAAGTTCAATCCCGTTCAGCTATACGTTGATCCCGGTGTTATGTCTCAGATGGGCGCTAAAGCTTTGATAGCGGTGCTCTTCGACTAATCATCCGAGATTGTGTCCACATGTTGGCTTCGAGAGGCATGATTTGAGCGAATCACAACATCTTGACTAGCTGATTGACACTGCACTATTGAACTGTGATTATTTATTTATGAGACAGCATCTCAGCCGCAACTTGGGATGGAAAAGCGGAGACTTCAAGCATCTCGCTCGATTGGAAGAGTTTCGAAGAATCAGATAAATCCAGTAACGTATCTGGTTGGTATATCGTGGACACCACTGACCAAAATCGTTGCTCCCTCAACTAAGCGCTCAGCCGCAAAAGCAATCTCATCCAGTCGGGGAGAGATGCGGAAACGCGGTAATGCCACTCAAGTCAGTTGGCAACAGATTCTCGCGATTCAGGCATGGTAGAAAAAGGAAACGATGAAAGGAGAGACTCCGATCCATTCCTTCAAGTGCAAATTTATCAATAAGGCCGTCTCCTAAAGACACAATCGGGCAAACGCAATTCTGAGATCTCAATAACGATCGGGACACCAATGATCAAAGCTCTCCTGGTTAACGATGCTGTCAACTTCTCCGAGAAACGTGGCCTTGGCATGGGCTATGATTACTAACAGGGCTTTGGACGTATGGATATTGTCAGTTCTATTGTCATGTTCAAGGATTCCACATTTGCGGACGGCATCGATGCCCCCAAGATCACCACCCTCGACGTGCCCGCTTTGCGCCAGGGTCCAGAGCCAGAGAAGCAATAAAAGAACGCCGAAATTTCCGTGCCCAGGGGCCGAAATCGGCTTGTTGTCACCCTTGCGTATACAGATCCACAAGGTATGCTATTGCAGAATGACTTGAATCTTTGTTCTGTTAGCGGTTGCTGAAAGATATGGCAATATGGGAAAGGGCACGGAGTTTGATCACATTAGTAAGTCTATCTCCTTCAGCAGGTATTAGTAAGAGGCTGTCAACTTACTAACATTAACCTCAACAGATAACGTCGAGAAAGTCATCTGGGACATTATCCCAGGAAAAACTTCCAAGGTTGTCGTTCGAATCTTTCGGAACGTAAAACCAGAGCTGGCGGCAACCTTTGCTGTGGCGTGGGACATCCGGGCTATGGCGAAGCTCTGAATCCTCTTTGTACTACTTGTCCTTTGGGGATCTGTGAAGAGAAAGCCACGAAGATGAACTCAAATAGTCACACACATCAGGCAGTATTCTTGCGAAGTGCGGGGAGCGATTTGGTCCTTCGCGTTTGATCATCACTGGATGTTCCTGATGTGTTGCACCATGTCGCATTCGCGTCGTGCCATTACTTGAAGTTTTGATGGTCGCCAGAATCATGTTAACCTGCATGACCAACAGATATGATGCCCAAGATGCTCAAGTTGCCTAAGGTGGACCCGAGCGTTGGACGGGGTTGACAGACAGGATGGCCGTGAACCGTGATGCCGCGATCTTATTGCCGACTGCAACTTACTTGAACACAAGTAGGTACTCAGGAAACGAGACCTCGGGACTGAAGCGCGCTATTCGAGCGGAGTTGCAGCGCTCGCTTACAGACTGATCCTTCGCCGGGGGTAAGCGTGCCACGTAGAATTGCTTAGTACTTAACTTGGGTGACCCCATGACACCACCGGCTACATGACTCTCTCCCTCCCGTCAGCAAAAGGCCTCATCCTTCTGTGCAGATCTCAGCAAGTTTTGCTTCTCTCAATCTCTCAGCTCTGCCATGATACTGGCTCCGATTTATTCGAGTCGATTGGCTAGCCGGTGTATCCGGATTTTGGTTCTGCAGCCTGGTTCTGACACTGACCCGATCCAAATTGGACTCCAAGAAGCCAGTATCGACGATCCCCCGATTTTCGAGGCCCTGTCATATGTCTGGGGAGATCCGTCACAGCGCCGAGAGGTCGACTGCTCGGGACAACCAGTCTCAATTACTGAGAACCTTAACGATGCTCTCCGGCACTTTCGGCGTCCAGACCGAGCATTGTTGATATGGGCAGATGCCCTATGCATCAACCAAGACGACATGGACGAGAGAGCCGAGCAGGTAAAACTTATGAGAGAGATATATTCCCGTGCCGACAAGGTGGTGGTCTGGCTAGGCCTCGACGACGAAGGGCGGGCCCCCCGTGCGATACCTTTGATTGAGACAATCCATCAGGCTTGCGACGATCACGCACTCGCTAAGAACATTGAGCTCTTGAATATGGCTCACTTTACACCGGCGACAGAGGCGATGGAAGGACTTGCAGGGGTCTCTGTCGAGAACATCGCCGCGGTTGGCGTGCGTCTGGGCAAGCCGGAACCAGAGCCAGAAGATTGGGAAGCACTTGCTTGGCTGCTGTCTCGACCTTGGTTCACCCGAGTTTGGTGCGTGCAAGAGATCGTTCTCGCCCGTTCATCCAGAGTTTACGTCGGCTCTGGATCCTTAGATTGGGTCAAGTTGGGGGTCACAGCTGCCTGGCTCAGCGAGCAGCATCTCGCAAACGACTACGATGTATCGCCTGAGATCGAAGGTATACCGTTTGACAATGCGCATGCAATGTTTGACACAAGCGATATACCAGAATCGACATTCTTGGAAATACTCATTGCTTTTCGGGATCACCATGCCACGAACTTGAGGGACAAGGTCTACGGGCTGCTGGGACTCATGCGCCCAGAAAATCTCGAGCTTTTCCCTAGCGTAGACTATCGAAAGAGCGTGGCGGAGGTCTACGCAGATGTTGTTATTACTGCTGTCAGAGACAGCGCGTCATTGGCTTCTTTGTGCTATGTCCAACATGGAGTCGAGTACAACCGGACCGATATTCCTTCTTGGGTACCAAGATGGGATGTAAGTGGTGACGTTTCGACTATCCTTGATAGCCGATCCCTAACAGCCTGGAAAGAGGGCGACAGGCATGGCCTTCCAGGACTGAAAGATTTTACGCCATCATCGGACGGCAAACTATCCGTGCCTGGTGTTAGATTCGACACCGTTGGTTGGTTAACCCGCACTCTCGACGTTCAAGACTTCAGGGAAAGATCCACGGGAACTGCAGTATCACCTCACCCAATGATAGATCTATGGAATCTTGCGTCTTCAAAAAAGTTGTATCCAGGGTCTCAATTTGAAGACTCGCTTATGTCCGTGTTGATGATGGCCCTTACTCTGACTGCTGGGGTTACTGATGGATACGAGCGCGTCGATGAGCTCGAATCATCTGACGACCGTGAGCAGTTTCATGCAGACTATCTGACATACATACACAACTTACTAGAAGTCTCTGGCCTAGAGTCTCCAACTTTCGAGCCTCTGAACATAGCGTTGAGTGATGGAAACGCCTCCCGGTTCAGAGTCGCAGCGTCTCGTGCTTGCGACCAGCGACGAGTGTTTGGGACATCAGGGGGATTTTATGGACTAGCGCCAGCCTGTGCAAGAGAAGGAGATATTGTCGTAATGCTATACGGTGGTCCGGTTCCGTTCGTTCTTAGAGAGGTTGACGACGGATGGTGGTTATTGGGCGACTGTTTTATCGACCCGCTCATGCCCGAGGCTGCTGACGACAAGATTAGAGCAAGATTTGGCGAGGAGGAAGTCTTTGTGCTTGTCTGAGAGCGACTCGAGGCGAACGCAGCATAATGTCAATACATCGTAGTTCAACGACCTAACATTAGTACTCATTTCGGCTCACAATATCCTGAACCCCGTGAATTCAGGAAGTTCCCCTCAATCAAGAACTACCGAGGTGGATCTCGCTTTGCTGTGCCCCCGGGCTGCGTACCTTGCCCCAACGAGTTACACACAGGTGATTACATCATTTTTTGGTAGGAAGGGCTCTATTTGAAGAAACCTGTTGGTCACCACGATCTTAAACCACGCGTATTGGCCGATGCCACGACCTATTATTTCCGGGCCGGAGCAGAAGGATCTTTGGAAAGCGGAGTTACTCACATAAAGTCGGGGAAATCCCAACGAGCCCCTCAAAAACGCCTTTGAATAATCTTTCTTCGGGACTAAAGACCAAATTTTCGACATTATTCAGTTGACAAGAAACAACAACCCTTTTCAAAATGCACTCCATGTCAGAACCTCCCGAGATCGTCACCCCGCAGGACCAGGCGGGGTCCACAGGGTACCAAGAAAGCTGGAGCTTTATTGACGATGTGAAGGTTAGTCATCGCCTTGTACTGGTTAACAAGCCGGTAATGTGGATGGTGCTGATTTCCCCAACCAATATTTCAGCGACGCTTCGAGACAACTGAGCCAGAGGTTTATGCGGCCTTTATCCAGGCCCTGAGTAGCTTCTATACTGCCACACAAAACACTACTGGAAACTCTGAAGGGGTGCTCTTTGAGACTCACGAAACTGTGAAGGCGTTGCTGCAAGGACACGATGACTTACTAGAGAGGTTCGAAAGCAGTCTTCCCCAAGATTATCTTCATCGGAGGCATGAAGCAGCCGCAAGAAGGCAAAGCTAGGACCATGGGAAGAAAATTATTTGTTTTACCCATGGAGTTTCTCTTCGACAGCTGGATGATTGAATGAAGCTGTCAGTGCCGGGTGATTTCGTTTAAGCAAATCTGGGTTGAATTGTCTCGATGGACCCTATTCACACGAGTCAAGCTTGTTGTTCTGATACGCTGATGTGAACCGGCCTGGAAAACCGGGAAAAGACATGGTTTTATAGTGCGGCTGACCTTTTTAGTCCGTCGTAACTCATCCGATACTATGGCGACAACCTCTGGAACCCTATCTGACATCGAGCCACATTGAAGGAACGTCATATGACAAGACAGACTCGGCTGATGTCGTGATGGCTTCAACCATCTGTGGCCTCTGCCCGTCACGTGACCTCGGTTACATAATCACCGAGGCCCACACTCGCTCGCATCACCTATTTCAGAGCGAGCCTCGTACCTATTCTCTACTTTTAATAGATAACCGTTCTCTATCACAAATCTCGATGCCCACATTGTGACCATACGACAGCTGACCTGTGCTTGCATGAGTCCGGGTCAACGGAGGCGCTCGGTACGCAATCATCTTGGTGTTCTGAGCTTATCCGGTCCCAGAATTGCATCCATATTCCTTTTCCGTGCAAGGTCCCTCCATCGCCCGTGGGATACTCGTTTATCACCCCAACGCTCCAACTTGATGCTCCCGAGGTCTTCATGGAAGCTGTTCCCAACTTGCGGAGATCCTCCGCAAACTTCAACCACCCAAAATACTCAACCAACCGTAACTCGCCAATGCCGCTTTCCCCACAGCTCCCAAATAGTCTTGGCGTACTTCCCCCTCTTCTTGAACAATCCTAAAGTCTTGGTTTAACGCCAGCTTATGAGACATTGTTGCCGGCTGTTTCTGGCTTTCTCCAGGTTGGCCCTAGGAAGATCCCTGATATTTATTTGTTTCCGCTCATCAGCGACAACTCTGTGCATGTCAAGTACGGGATTTCATATTGCCATCCAATTACAGGTCATACTGTCAACCCCGGACTTTTGCAAGTCTAGTCTGGGGTTGCGGGGTGGCTCAACCATGTGGGGGATGAAGAGCGAATGTTTCTTGATACTCGCGCGACTTGAGAACCTAGTTATATATCAGTTAGAATGCAAATACTTCTACTAGCCTGGTGACCTTCTAGGAAAGCGGTTCGGATGCAATGGCATGCCGGTTATTTGAAGAAATCCTAGACTGTGAGTCTACTGCGTCTCTATATAGACCTCCACTGCCGGCAACCCTTTCGGTTCCAGATCCGACGCTCCCAACTGACCACTATGCCACTTAGAGCATTATTCCATCGAATTATTTTAAATAAGACCCAAACACCTTTCGGTCACAATGGCCTCCAAGAGCGACTTTGAGGTCCGCCATCTGCGTAAGGCGGCCGAGAATGAGGTGGAAGAAAAGCTTGGGCAGTCGGCCATTTACGAAGCCAAGCAAGCTTCGGACGAGGAGCATGCGCAGACACTTCGTCAGGCACTCAGCCAGAACCGCAAGGCTGTCTTTTGGTCTATCATGATCTCCATGTCCATTGTGATGGAAGGGTAAAGACTTTCCTGCTTTGACTACCTTACTCATTATCCCGAGGCACGTGCTAATCAGTGATTCCTCTAGATACGATGTCATCCTGATCAACAACTTCTTTGCCTATCCGGAGTTCCAAAAGAAATATGGTAGTTGGTATGGCGAAGAAATTGGTTATCAAGTCTCTGGGCCGTGGCAAACAGGTCTGACGATGGCTTCCACGGTCGGTGCCATCTTTGGTAAGCGCATGCATTCGGCTTTCCAAATTGACTAGCAACTAACATCGACCAGGCGGGTCGATGAACGGATACTTTGCGTCCAAATATGGCTATCGATGGGTCATGATTGGTGCCATGTTCTTCCTGAATTGCTTTATCTTCGTCGTGTTCTTTGCACACTCTGCCGCCATGCTTCTAGTTGGCCAAATTCTCTGCGGCCTTTCTTGGGGTGTTTTTGCGACACTCAGTCCAGCTTACGGTGAATCTCATCTATGATATTTGCTTTCTTGCCCCCTACTGACTAGTCATGCCCTAGCCTCCGAAGTCTGTCCTACCAATCTTCGCGGTTACATGACTACATATGTGCGTTGTCTCCAGGCTACTATGAGGTGTTACAACTAAACCAACTCAGGTGAATCTTTGCTGGGCAACTGGCCAGCTTATTGCTGCTGGTGTTCTCCGTGGGTGTCTTAGCATTGAGGGCGAGATGGCCTACCGGATCCCTTTCGCAATTCAATGGGTAAGTTTGCCCCGAGTGGCTATCTTCTAGCCTTTGAGCTGCATCGCCTGACAGAACACCCGGAACAAGCTCTGGCCAGTTCCTCTGATGGTTGTTTCCTATCTCGCACCCGAAAGTCCGTGGTATCTAGTCCGGAAAGATCGCCTTGAAAACGCTAGACGGTCCATCGAGAGACTCAGCGGTGACAAGACTCAAGACCAAATCAACGCTCAATTGGCAATGATGGTTCACACAACCAAAGTCGAATCGGGAGTGACCAGCGGTGTGACATACCTTGATTGTTTCAAGGGTATTGATCGTCGACGCACGGAAATTTGCTGCGTAGCGTTTGCGGGGCAAGTCATGTCTGGCAGCAGCTTCGCTTACACCCCGACATACTTCTTTACTACCGCGGGAATGAACACAGCGAATGCGTTCGAACTGAGTCTAGGAGCAAAGGGCATGGCCTTTCTTGGAACCGTTTTGTAAGAACCTTCTGTCTGAATCATTAAATGACGATGATCAAGCTGACTTTAACCGTTAAGATCATGGTGGCTCATTACTAATTGGGGTCGTCGCGCCATGTACGTTACCGGGATTGGAGCTCTTACCGTCATCCTGTTCATCATAGGCATTCTTGATGTATCTGCTGGCGAGAAGGGCCTTTGGCCGTCTGGTGGTCTTTGTGTCTTCTGGCTATTCATCTACGTGAGTAAAAACTCCTAATGCATCTGAAATACCAAAGTCAAGGGGCGAAGCTGACATTTTCAGTCTCTAACTATTGGACCTATTACTGTAAGTCACCAGGACTCAAGTTTCTAAACCCCGTCATCTTGCCTGTTACTTTGCAGGTACATGTAGACAGAGAGGTCCTAATAAACGCAACAGTACAGCGTCATCAGTGAGACTTCCTCGGTTCGGCTTCGCCCATTGACAGTCGTGTTATCACGAAATGCCTACCAGATTGTCAATATAGTCTCTCAAGTCCTCCAGACTTACATGATGTGAGCACTACCTCCTTGTAACTGAAGAAAATCTTGAAAACGGATGCTAATCGACGTCAAGGAACCCTACGGAGTGGAATCTAAGAGGCAAGGCCGGCTTCTTCTGGGCGGGTACTGCCGGAATCATCTTCGTTTGGTCGTACTTTCGCCTGCCTGAGTGTAAAGGCCGTACGTACGAGGAGTTGGACATGTTGTTTGCTAGAGAGACTCCGGCCAGAGACTTCTCAAAGGCTCACGTGGATGCCTATGAGGAGGCTTCGGATCATATCGAAGATGTTATGGAGGCAACACCACAGAAGGAGGAACTTTAGATAACGCGCTTTGCTATGATAACTCGAGATACTCCACCCGAAGCTGCAAATGCCGAAAAGAGGCCACCCAGTTGACTAAAGATTGTTGATCATTGCCCTAAAACTTACAAAGGCTTCAGCCCAGTGACGACAACGAAGTCGAAGATGGGGTGAACGTCTCTCTTCCATACTGCCGCTCGAACCCCAGCATTGAGGACGGTGACTTCCTCCGGGGACCATCCCAAAACGTCCTTGAACAACGCAGCAGTGAAAGCTTCCACCCCTTCCAGGAAATTTACTCCCATAAGCGTGCCGACCTCCTTCAACCTAGCGTCTTTAGGCCAGCTGCCAATGGGAAGCTTAAATCTCTGCTCGCCCACCTTCTGGAAGCCGGCTTGTTCGGTCCAACGCTTGAAGGATGGTGCCGGGTCCATTGTTCTTCCGATCTTCTCACAGGCCTCCATGAGTCCGTCCATCATTTGGACCATGGCGTTGTCAGGCTTGAGTGAGCCATCCTCAGAGTATAGAGTGTTTGCAGATTCCTGGAACTCGACCCAGCCTCCGGGTTTCAGGTTCTCGTAGATCTGGTTTACCAGCCGAGGCCAGTCCTTGATGGAACCTGCCATGTAGCGGCAGTGAATGTAGTCGTATTGCTCAGGCTCCGCCCAGTCAAGCTCGACGTCGTCGATGATGAACTTGACGTTCGGTGGCACCCATTGCGGCTGGATGGGACTGAGGTCGTTCCCAACAATCACCTCTGCCTCGGGGTGCTCATCTCCAAACTGAATGGGCCAAATCCCTGTGCCGGTGCCGATATCGAGGACCTTCAGCCCCTCGGTCTTGATTGGCGCAAGGTACAAGCGATCATTCATCAGCCTGAAGAAAACGTGATGGATCATATCAAGCCGGTCCTGTTCCTCCTCGTCGTTGGGAAAATTGTAGGAACCGGATTGATAGCCATGGTACCGGCGACCGTGCTTCCATTCGTAAGTTGACGTGACTGACTTGAGCGAGGTGCTGGCACGAGAAGCCTCATCGTCGCCCCAAGACGAGTCATTTTCTTCCCGATCGACTTCTACCTCCACTTCGGGAGCGGGCCGCTCGGGCTCGGGCTCAGCTACGGCTCCAGTCTGGGGGCTAGCCGGAGTCGAAGCGGCAGGAGTCGGAGTTGGTTCCGCCATTTTCCTTTCGTCGGGAGTAATGACAGAGCTTAAAGGACCAGATCAATAGAACAAAAAGCTTTGATGAGTTTGAGTCGGGAGTGTAAGGTGATCCGGGTACTCGGTAACGCCTCGTGGAGAAACGAAGGAAGATCAGAAGAAAAAGAAGAAAGCAACGCTGTCCTTCAACGGTCAGTCTCCAGTCTAGAGCCCGCTGCGGGGCACCGTAGAAGATGGTGTGGCACCCGACGGCATCGCGGACCTGTAAGGTGAAGACTTGCGACGTGGGTTGTAATCTTGATGGAGCGCATAAAGCAGATCGTCCGGTTTCCCGATTCTGAGAGGTCGATTGACCGCTAATTTGCCGTGCTAAGTTCAGACTAGAGTTGCTGACGACAAGGATGCTCGTGGTGCAACGTCCCATCAACTGCTGACCGTTAAGAACTCTCGGGGAATGATCGGCAAAGTTAAGATGGAACGGGGGCTTCGATATGTCCGTCAACCATTTTTGGGGGATTTTTCAGAGTGACTTAAACCACTTCAATACGACTTATTCTACGGGGCCATCAAGTAGGTGAAAGAACGGGTTGTCTGCCGCTCAATGGATTCTGTCAACTTCTTTCTTTCTGCGACTAGTATTGCAATCAGGACTACAACTACCTTTCTTGATTACAGTGTCTCCCGGCAAGTTCTGGATATGGTACGGGAACGCGGTACATGAAACTGAAGTACTTTATATAGTGATGGTGCGGAAACCTGATGATAGATTTGCGGTAGATTTTCTAGTGAATAAGTATTTCTTCCTATCTGACGGTGTATCCATAGATGTCGCAAAAACGACGCCGTTAATTACGGGCAGCAATTAACGCCATATATACCCTACGACAATAGACGAGCCCATGGGGAACCACATAGAGATAAAGCGCCAATTCCCCAATGCAGACTAGAGCACTGAGCACAACTTTTAAAAGAGCTCTTCAGACAAGCCGAAAGTTGCAATGTAAGTCCGCGTCGAATAATCGAGGATACACTAAGCATTATCAGCATACGAACGGCCACAGTCATGCATATGTGGGTAAGTATGTATGAACTTCAGCAACTTGATATCTAGATTCTTTCCGGGCTCACTGGAATCTGTGATTGAACTCTTGTGAATTACGTTACTTCAATTAAGGTCGATTACGTTGAAAGTATTGGAGACACCACTCTCATAGAACCGGCACTGGAATTCATCCGCGGGAAGCCCCGGCCCCAGCCTTACATCGCAATGTTTTCTCATAAGTGCATGTATGATGCATAAGATTTGACAAGTTGAGGTGCATACGAGTCATCAGGGAAACAGACTGTTCGAAATCAACACGCTTAGCTTCATCAAGAACCAGAAGTGGTCTCACGATTCAGCGGATGCATTCAATGTGTTCTAACTAACACAGAGTATGAGTTAGGCTGCAGACAACTACTGTGTGAGACAGCCGTGGACTAGCAAGTCTGACTTAGTCATTCAGCCAGCCCACCAAGGGTTCTTCGAATGCAGCTAACGCGTGAATCAGCCCACCCTATTGAGCGAGGACTAGCCACAAGCACGTATGTCTCAGAAATCATACTTTGCTGAAGAGAAACGGCTGGCAAAAAAGCGGCATACTGACACATCGCAAACTCTCCATCGACACGCATGTTGGCCGAAGCAAAGGTCTTCTGGCTTCAACTCGTCTTATAAAACTGCGAGTCTCGACGCAATTCGAGGTTCCACCTTCCACCCTTGCTATCAAAAACACCGGTTCCACGCACAAGAACTATTGACAATTTCTCGCACTTGGCCCTTTCCCCTCAACAAACTTTCAGTCAACTCTTATCCTGCCAGATCAGCCTTGGTAAACGATGCGTCTATCTGGAACATCCTCGAGATTACCAGCTTGGCATCATCTCAGATCGTTGTTGGTGCTGGCAAACTTTGTGTCTCCGGCCATTAGCCAACTTGTGGCCAGCAACAGCTTGGCGACTCCTTTATTCCCACTCCTGCAGAATGAAAACACCACGAAACTTTTCCCCATGCCGGTTTGCGCGGGCACCTTCAAGTTAGAAGAAGCGACCATCGACCAGATGCAGAAGGCCATGACGGATGGCATCTTGACTTCTCAGCAATTGGTCATGTGTTACATGCAGCGGACTTTCCAGACTCAGGAGTACATCAGGTGAGATTCCATCCCTTGTGCTGACTCTCCAGATGAAGCTTACTAACTTACCTTTCACTCCAACAGTTCCGTCATGCAATTGAATCCGGACGTCATGACAATCGCGGCCGAGAGGGACAAACAACGAAAGGCAGGCCAAGTTCTCGGTCCGCTCCATGGAATCCCCTTTACTGTCAAAGACAACATCGCGACGAAGGACAGTATGGAAACAACTGCCGGGAGTTATGCGCTGCTTGGAAGTATCGTCCCCCGCGACGCCTTCGTTGTTGCTCGTTTAAGAGCTGCAGGAGCTGTGCTATTTGGAAAATCCACGATGAGCGAGTGGGCAGAGGGCTACTCCCCAAGGGGCGGGCAGCCACGAAGTCCTTACAATCTGGTATTTAATCCCATGGGAAGTAGCTCTGGGATTGTAGTAGGAGCAGCTGCCAATGCGATCGCCTTTTCTCTCGGTACAGAAACGGACGGCAGTGGTAAGACTTTGTTTCATTCACACCATATAGACACTGCTGACTCGGTGTCAGTCATTAGCCCTGCCCATAAGAACGGCGTAGTAGGCATCAAGCCGACTGTCGGACTGACTTCACGAGACGGGTACGTCGGCCATACACCACTTAATAACTGAGCCCACTTGCGGAGAAGACTCAATTAACATATGTAATCTTACATAGAGTCATATCAGAGTGCGAACACCAAGACACGGTTGGAACTTTCGGCCGAACTGTCCAAGACACCGTCTACGCCCTTGATGCCATCTACGGCATCGATCCAAGAGACAACTACACCGATGCCCAGTGCGGAAAAACGCCACCATCGGGAGGATACGCGCAGTTCCTCACCAACAAGACTAGTCTGTGCAACGCAACATTCGGAACTCCATGGTACAGCTTTTGGAACATCTCCAACGCAGAAACCAAGGCACAGCTTGACGGCCTGATAACTCTGATCCAGGAAAATGGCGGCACCATCGTTAACTTCACTGAGATTACCGATCATGAGAAGGTCGTGAACAAAACAGGCTGGGATTGGAATTGGCAAGGCAAGATAGGTCACCCTGAAAAAGTCAGAGTATACCGTCGTTTTGGTCGACTTCTACAACAACATCAAGAAATACATGTCTGGACTTCAGAATACGAAAATTCGATCACTTGAAGATATTATCAAGTTCAACTAACGTTATGACAATGACGGAATCGAAGGGGGTTACCCCTTCAATGGGAGCTACACAATGTCTGGACGTTATAAGGCTTACCATGGCCTTCCAGCTTTTCGTTCCGGTCAAGATGGCTTTCTCATGTCTAATGAGACTCAAGGAGACCAGAATGACACTTACTGGAAGGCTCTTGACTACATGCAGACCACCACACGTGTCGGCATCGACGGTGCACTAAGCTACAATGGAACTCGGCTTCCAGGCTTGCTTGTGCCTGTATCAGTAGCCCAGACTTACCAGATCGCGGCGCAGGCTGGATATCCAATGATCACAATCCCCGCAGGAATATATACCGATACTGGCATGCCCTTTGGGCTGGGAATCATGCAGACTGCATTTGCTGAAGGAGAACTTGTGCGATGGGCTAGTGCCATTGAGGATCTACAACTGAAGTCGGGTACATCGTTCAAAAGAACGCGGCCGAAGTGGTTGAGACACCTGGAAAGGCCTATCCCCATCGATCGGGAGCTAAAGGGTAACTGAAAGTTTGAGGCAATCACTAGGGTGTTCATTGTATCGTACAGAATAAGTGGTAGAAGACTTCAGGCGACGAAAAAGAAGAAAAGAGTAATGAGGATGAAAATGGTCTCTGAGTACACAAATTTCACTCGTACTTGCTGCTGCCTTTGTTGCCGTCCCCAACAGTCTGCCAGGCCTTGTTCGGACTTAGATCAAGCCTCCGTACGGCGTCGAAGATCTTCAGTCATACTAAGAATATGACTGTGCAGACCCCCAGTACTCACTCCCATTGTTTCAGAAACTCCGCAGCCGCGCCGAAACTCTGTTGGATGACCTCGACATGCTTCTTGCTTCTCGGCACAAACTTCACCTTGTATTTCTTAGGAGTGTGCAAGAACCCCTCCACGTATCCTTCAGGGCTCGAATCTAGTTCAACCTCCTTTCCATCGGGCCCAATTGCGGGCTCAATCTTGAACGCCCAGAGTATCTGAGCTACCATGCGCCATTGGGATCTCTCGGCAAGATGTAGACCAACGCACATACGCCGCCCTGCACCGTACGAGTAGTGATCACGCTCTTCGTACTTGGGTGAAGCGGCGAGTTCAGGTGCGAGTTTATCGGCAACTGGGATATAACGGTCCGGGTTGTATGTAAAAGGGTCCAGCGACGAGTCGCTATTATGGTTGAGTGCGTATACTGGTATGAAGATGGAAGAGCCAGCTGGGATGAACATGTCACCGTACCATCGGTCTTCCTTGGCTGCATGAGGTATGCCGGTAGGTGCTCTAGGTACACAGCCTAATATTAGCACCATATCTGGAGGGTTTGATCGGATTGCTTACACTGGTTTCAGCCGTAATCCCTCCTTTACAATACAATTAATGTACGGCAAGTCCTTGAAGTCGGTCCAATTGGGAAACCTCTCCACACCACAGACTCTGTCGAGTTCGACTCTTGCTTTCTCCTGGGCCTCGGGGTGCTTCGCAAGGAGCATGATGTTGCTGAGTGTTGCCGTGGCTGTCGTATCGGCAGCTGCCATCTGTAGGCCCCCAAGGAAATTATTGAATTCTGTGTCACTGAGTGGCACATCGCACTTCATCTCCTCGTCGAACAGTTTATCAATGAGAGATTCTCTCCTGATACCCTTGCTACGCCGCAGTTCCACGTCTTGGCGAGCCTTGGTCCAGATGTTTGTGACAGTATGGTATAATTCCTTCCCTTGTTGCCTGGACTTGGATAAACGATCCGGGATCCATTGAAGAATTGGGAACTGCTCCACAGGTAGGTAAGAGCCGGGCTCGAGAACGGTCGAAACCTTCACAAGATCAGCTAACTTCTTTCCAAGTTTCAGGAAAATCTATGGTAGAAAATCTTACCCCATCCATGGCAATGTAAACCGCCTAGTTTGTATTAGCTCTTGTGAGATGATATACCTGATTCAAGGTGGAATAACTTGCATATGACCAGAAGCTCTCCCAACTGGGAGCACGCTGGCCGAAAATTGTGACAGTTGCGATAGAAGCAGTGGTTCGTTTCACACTCTCCATAAACCCATCAGGCCTCTTCAGTAGATCGTGCATCAAGACAGAAATCCTGCTTAAATTAGACGCAATCATTCTAGAGGCTACATGCAACCGTTTCGCAGTTGTGACTGAAACTCACTCAGACTCTTGTACTTCCCTCAGTGTGCCGTCGAGATTCTTTGGAGAGAAGTATGTGGCTGCAATCTTCCGTTGTGCTCTCCACTTAGGACCATCATGCATCAAAGCAGTGTTCTCTTGACGCATGGTGAGGTCATACTGCTGATCAATGGGTCTATCGTTGTAATAGGCCCCTTTTGATGTCAAAAGTTCGTGAACGGCATGTCTGTCGTTAAGCACAATCATGGTACTTTGCCCGACCTTGAGAGAGTAGATCGATCCATACTGATCGGCCCATTCTTTGAATCTGTCTTTAGTTAGCGAGAACGATAACTACCATGAGCCAATTTACTTACTTGCTGTACATGCCTTTCGAGGGAATCAGATGAGCATTTCCAAGGATGGGAAGAGTTGGTGGACCGGGCGGAAGATGTTTCTCTCTACTACCAAAGGTGAGGATTTTGAATGCGAGGAACACCGCTGGGATGATCCAAATGAGTGATGGGTAGCTACCCAGCACGGGCAGATCAATTATTGTCACGGTCATGGCGAGTGTTCTGGCATGAACTGATTAGAACATATCGACAATGAAGGATCACGGAGGATCCAATCTCAGCCTTAAATATTTCCTTTAGAGAGGCAAATACGTGTAATCGGAAGCTTCATCCACAAGGCCTAATAACAACTGCCGATAGTCCATCAGGCTTTGCACATCGGATCTGCCTTGCTCGGTCTAAGAAGCCTACTTGGCGCATGCCTGTCAAGGAGTGGGGTTCGAATCGTTCCCTTGCAATCGCGTCCCGTCCCATCCCTTGTCTTGGCCCGTCGGTCATCTTGCTGCAGCGGAGAAAGATTGACGTGATTGTGCAACGCTGACTGCATGTTTCCCTGAGTCAATCGGATGTTGCCAGGTTCGGCAACTGAATCGTAGAAAAGTGGTTTTTTGGATGATCTTTGCCGGGCACCGGGCCGAGAAACGTATAAGTAGGCTATCGGACATCATCTTGCCGCTTGTTGTTGAAGTGGTTACCTGTTTGCCTGTTATGGAAATGGATATACAGAGCTCGGTGTGTAAGTTCGCCATAATGGATCACTTGCACAAAGTGTTTCCTGCAAGCTGACGTGGTTTCGAGACAACTTGATGAGGAAAAAGAGCCTGAACTGTTGTGAGGGTTGCACCAGTTTTGCGATTTGACTCGATACGACGAGACGAGGGAGTAAAACACACTGCAGGTAAATCATGCGGTTCAAAGTATGTGGCTCTTATTGCCTTGTCACTGTTGCCAAGGGCTTTGATGCAACGTCTTGGAAGCCACTTCTATCCAATCCAAGCGGCTATCTGTATTTGGGTATCTGAGGAGGGAAGCATTTGCTGAACCGCAGCTGGGTCGAGATACTGGCGACCTAGAAGTGACGTGGTGTGGTTCATTAATGGTCAAGCTGACTGCAGTCGCCGTAATTGCTGTCAACTCCATTGGCTCCGCTAAGAGGAGGCAAACCCCGTATAAGCTACAGGAAATTTCCCTTCAGGCATCATAAGCGATGCGATCTTCTCAGGGCAAAACCTCATGTACATACGGCACTCAAGTGGATGACAGAATGATTTGCCGCTGATAGCCTGATGCACCTTTAGATTTCATTCCCACTACCATAATTATCACCGGTTTTTTTTTTTTTTTGAGTATCTTGAACTTTTACCACTTGTATATTCTAGTAATAATATACTTTAAGCAGCCTAGGAAAGGGATAGTAACGAAGGTAGATGTGATAGGAATGAGGAGTTGCTTTTGTGTTTGCCGGCATAATATTTTGTCATCCACCTGGCACTCTGATTGATAAAGACGATCTAGTAAATCTTGCAGGTAATGAGCTGTGGCAATACTAATGCGAGTAACCTGCCTGTTGGCATTGATCTGCCAGTCACAGTGGGGCGACAACACCACCTCTCTCGTTTTGAGCTCTATGTGCAGCACCGAGGACTCAGAAAGACTATGGTTGTGTGCCTTGTGACTCGTTTCTTGCCTCGTCATTGGGTTGAGATATCCTGTTGCCATGCAGTCTGGGCTTAGGGATGCTGTATCTTTGATTTGATCTCCCTCATTTCACTCAAAACAGTCTTAGGCGGCATGCATTCCATGATTACAAGCCAAGTCTCTGACAACCAAGGTATAAGATTTGTACGTATTAGGTGCCAGTTACTCATAGAGACCCGCAAAACCTCTGCCCGAGTTTAAAAGGCTCTGAAGTTTTGTTGACCAGTGAGGGAGTAAACCTAAGACCAGTGATCAGGCCGTGTCCGTCCGGCATTTTCGGCCACCCACGGCCGTCTATGCTCTCATGGTCGCAGTGTCACTGTCATGACCGTTGTGAAACAGGGGATGAGTGCTTCAACATGAGATGAAACTGAGCTTATATTATTGTATTGATTACTTGAGACGACAAACCGTTCAGAAACAAGACGCGGATCCTGCGCCGCGCGTTCTCATTATGGAAAAGCCGGTGTCAGAAGAGTCAATCTTCTGGAGGACGGTACTTAACGACACATGTCGTTGAGAGGCTCGAACCCTTGCTTAGAATGAGCTAGCGAATGCGCCCACGAGACCGACTGCCATTGCACCCATCAACACAGTGTTTGAAAGACTCGATGACTTGATTCCTGAAGAGATGCCGGAAGGAATCTTGGACGGTGTCACAGCACCGGTGGGAGCTGTGGTGGTGGAGTTGCTCTTCTTCGCGTTCGCTGCAGGGCCGGGGTTGGTCACGGTAAAGAAGTTACCAGCCACCACCTTATTGGCCAGTCCGGCCGTGGTGAGCACGGCGTTGACATCAACGCCCCCACGAGTTGACAGCGTCTGCAGGGCTGCAGTTCCGTCCGCCGTGATGTCGCTGGTGTCAACAAGCAGCTCGATATATCGGTGCGAAAGAGGAACTCTTGCTGGTGGTGCGGGGCCCTTGTAATCCGCGATCGCATTTGAGGTGGTCGTCAGAGTGTGGATGACACGCTCGCCGTCGTTCAACTTGACCGTGGTAGTCTGCGCGGCTGGCGTCAGGTCCGACTGAGCCCAGTGCAAGAAGGTGCCGGTAGTCGGAGGGCTCGCCGTAGGAATATCGATGTCGACCATGATGATGGCATAGCTTTTGCCGGTCAAAGGCTCGGTCGTACCGACTGTAGGCTCCGTTTGTGTGACTAGAGTAGAGGATCAGCCTTTTGTCTTTCCACGCAGCGAATAATTACTCACGGCTCTTGGCCAGGTCCACGCCGTTGACACCCGACGTCTCACCGTATGCGACGATGAGATCGACGTTGGACGCAGGCTCAAAGCCCTCGGGCGTCTTGGCCCATGCCACCAGGGCACTGCTCAACAAGACTGCAAGGGTATGGCGATGCATTGGAACGGCGATGCATTGGAATGGCGATTATTTGCAAGATTTTGTTTGACCGAGAACCAGAAAGTCTGAAAGAAAGTTGGGTGGACTGTCTGTCGTCTTATGATATCGAGCATGCGGAGTCGTGAAACGCACATCCAGTCAGCAGGGATGCGGCTCGAACATGTTCCACGCGTCTGATCCCCAGACATGAAACTTTTCTTCTACCCACCTCAGACCACACTAGTGGTCGAGCTCGAACTTGACACGACGGAGTGGACTCATTACGCAACGAAACTAATACGACTTGACTGAAGTATTCTGCCGTTCCTCGCATGTTCATCGGATCTGAGCTCATAGTGAAGTGTACTTGTGAAACCTACAGTGAAGGACGGCAGGTAGTGACCAATACTATACTCTCAAACCTTCTGCATAGAGAACTCATAGTCACGTTGTCAGTTCTTAGGAGCCTTCATCTCACTATAGTTTCGCAACTTGCTGTATATGTGTGGGGTTTAGACAAATTCAAAGCAAGTCGATGATCGGAACTCAGCAATGATACCTGTAATCAGTTTAATCTGGCTGGAAACTGTGGTGAGAGTGGGCTCACGCCACCAAACGCAACGTGTTAGGGTGCTAACTTTTCGGCGCATATTCATAACGGCTACTATCCCATCAACTGCTAGATAGCTTCACTATAGCCGTCTCTAGTATTTCTCTAATTTTACTTTATTTCCCTTATATCCGCCTATGAATAATCTCGAAATAGATCAAACTCAAAGAAAGACTGGAGACGGATGTAGTGACGCCATCTAGCAGTTAATGGGATAACAGTCGTACTTACCGATGGCATTCTACCGATACAGACTGATATTAGTGCTATGGGTACCATGTCGCTGGAAAGGCTTCGCATATCTAAGTAGAAGACCTGTTCCTCAAAGCCTTGGTGACCTGTGGAACCTTGGGTCTGGTATGCGATCGAAACAGCAACAATCGGGATGCATGCTGCCAGGAACCATGTCGAATTGAAGTTAGAACGAGCCTAGATGTAGTAGGGTTTGCTACCAGTAGATATGAACCACTATCTGAACCATAGTTCCATATAAGCCTCGATGCAAGTAGCTAAATGGACGGAGGTACGGACACATTGCTAGCGTATTGAGCCGACCTGATTCACCAGGCCGTTTGGATCTGTCACCTGTGGAGGGTAACTCTGCTCTGTTTATACCTCATAGTCCTCGCTAGATCATTCTTGTCCAGGTCTTTCTTCATGAAATAGGTAATAGAAGTAACGCAGGGAGCTCGAGTCCTGCTTCCATCCTTCCCAAATCCACGTAGACGGCTTTTCACCTTGTGTGGGCTTTTCCCGTTGCCAATGGGAAGAGCCTCATTCGACACTTGGTGGTACACGTAATTCATAGTACTGCCTCAAATACTAGGCAAATCTAAATGTCGGAAAGACATTAATCTGTTGATCCAAAACATTTGCCATAGAGTAGTCAGTTGAAAGATCTTCTAGTCTTCAATATGACAGTTGCCTAGCATGTGCTCAGGTGATGCGGGCGCAGACGTCACTGCCTCGACAGCATACTAAGTAGGCATTGTGTTACGACCCAACATGCATGACCAAGAACAAGGCCTGCCCCGCAGGCTCGCGGCGGCTACAGCGCACCATATATGCAGAGGACAAGATGATGATGATGATGATGATGTATTTAACGTCTGGTAACAAAAGGACGTGCCGGGCGCAATGCCGACATGGTCTATACTAATCTAAACTATATTACAGGCTACCGTCTTTACCTAACGTTCCTGTTTAATGACTCGGGCAAATTTCGGAAAAGAAATTGGTCTCCTCTATCTATTCGCATAGAAGAGAGGCTCCCTTAGTAGAACCTAATAAGAAATCAATGCTTGCTTTAGCTATGCGTTAGCGGAGGTAGCGCGGTGTAGCCTTGCGTCTACGCTTATAGAAGTAGAAATGGACTGGTGTCTTGGGTTTCCTACAGCTGTAGTTGAGCAACGTATCTTGATAAGCGAATCTCTCGTGGTATATTATAAAGTCTCCATGATGGGATCTTGCTGCGTATAGCCTTCCTAGTAAGTGCCGAGGGAGGCGGAGTTCGGGCGGCTTGGGGTGAAGAATTATCTCGAGGTCGGCATATTGCCGAGGGTATTGGGACAGCCATTTTCTGGCAAAGGCTTGGAAGGCAGCTGCTTTAGCTTGCCTTTCTAGGTGCGCTAATGAGGGCTGTGGTTGTGATTTTGGGATTAGTTTGCAGGCTTCCTTGGCTAGAGCATCCGCTTCTTCATTTCCTGGTACTCCCGTGTGCCCAGGGCACCACCAAATATAAACCCTGCCGGGGGTTATCCAGCTCTCTCTTTGTCTCCGAGTCCAGGAGGAAGAGAGCCTATTGAAGGCCCTAATCTAGCCTGGCTGCTTCCTATGCTCTGGGAGTATAGTCTAGCCGCGAATGCGAGGTTGTCGAGGTAGATATAGACGTTATCTACTATACGAGCCGTAGGAGCCCGGGTAGCTTCCATCAGGCCGTAATACGCAGTATATGCCTCCGTATTATATACCTCAGTTTAGGAGCCGAGTAGTTCGGATCCGCAGAAGATCTACCGTATAGCTTGGTACCCTACCTAGCCTGCTCCGGCGGAGGTACTGCTGCCGTCCGATATCTAGGCCCCGTTAGTATAGACAATAATGTCCCGCTTGGAGAAAGTTGCCATCCTGCCTGTAAAGGAGAGGGCCTGTTCTTCTTTGGTCTTATTAGGTTCGTAGCCGACCCTGGCGAGAGCTGTCTGCCAGTCCGCTAGTTGCTCCTAAGGGGGGAGTTCTAACGGATCGATGTATTCGGTATTTTTGCTTACGAGGCTTGCTATTCGTCGTAGCCGTGAGTCTAGTCCTGATTTGTCCCTGAGTATCGTTCGGAGAGGGTGTCGCTCGTCCAGACGATGGATTCTGGTGGACGCTGTGTGGAGCTTCGCGTCCAGTATCACCTCTGCTGGGGGTAGAGCCGCCTCGCGCTATAGGATCGGTATAGGCGTAGTTCTGTATACGGGGACCATCGTTCTGATGGCTTTGGTTTGCATCGCGTCTAGTTGGTATAGCAGATTACTAACCCCGTTTGAGATGGTACGTCCATTCTTTATCCGGCTCTTACCGGGCCACTATACTTTAGATATATAGTACTGAGTGGGTAATATATAAGAGGTAATCGCTCGACGAAGTAAGTACGTAGGCGCGCCCTAGATAGTATTCCCTAGTCCCTGTAGTCCATTAACTACTTAGTATGCTTTTGTAGAGAGGTTTCTTATGTAACTTTTAAATGTGAGTTTATGGTCGAAGTGAATGCCGAGCCAGCGTAGAGAAGAGCCTTCTTTGATAGCCTAAACTGTATAATACCTCCTATCCGGCAAACCTACTATGATTGATGGGTTTCCGTCTTTTTGTCTCTTAGTAAAGTAGATTAGTTCGGACTTATCGAGGTTAAAAGTGATTCTTTCCGTCGCGCCCTATCCTAAGGTTTCTTTCTATTCTTTAGTTAGGATATCATAGTTGTTCTCTAGTAATGTTAAGCTTGCTAAGATAGCGACGTTATCGGCGTAGCCGAAACGAGATCGCTTCTTTCTTAGGCGAGCTATGCCTAGCTTGAAAAGAGGTTTAATATAGAGCATGAATAGAATGGGAGACACGGGTAAGCCTTGTAATAGTCCGTATTCGAGACCGAAGACGTCTCCTACCTCCCTATCAAGCCTTATTCTTGCTCTCCTTCCGGTAACAAAACTTAAGACCTAGCGTACAAAGTTCTCCGGCCATCCTTGTTCGTAGAGGCGTCGGACTAGTCGTCCTAGGAGCACGGCGTCGAAAGCCCCTTTTATATTGAGTATAAGCATAGAGGTAACTAGGCCTCTTTACTAGGCGCACTCGATATCGTGGATGGCCGCTGCGATAAGGTCGCTACAAGAGCGAAGAGGGAGTGCTCTAAACTATTGATCGTGCAGAACACGATATTTAACTACGATCTAGGCAAGTCGTCTGGCGGTGAGTCTCTCTAAGCCTTTTCCAAGGACGGCTAAGAGCGCAATTAGCCTATAGGAGCGCGGGAGTGTCTTATCTCTTTTTCCCGGTTTTGCTAGGATCACGAGAGTTGCTTCTTTAAAATAAGTAGGATGCTAACCCTCGCGTATATACCCGCTATAAAGTGAGAGGATAATATCCTCAATAACTAGCTATGCTATTTTTAAAGTAGTCGTAGTGATTCCGTCGGTCCCAGGAGTCGTGTTTCCCGCGGTGAGAACCGAAGACCGTACCTCGTCCTTCGTAACCTGCGGGAAAGGAAGCGTAGCTTGCCTTTGTAGGACTGGGCTTTCTGTTGGTATGTCCTCGGAGATTGCAGCGTTTCTAAGGAGGACGCGGGTAAATAAGTCGCGCTTCTCTTTTAGTTATAAAACAAGCGTATCTTGGTTATCTACATCTCGGAGTGGCAGGGTCTGAAAGGATCCTGTGGCTTTATACTAACCGACTATTTCAAATATATCTTTACTTAAGGAGGCTGAGGAGATCTTATCTTTCCAAAAGGCATCCTTGGAGCGTTTAAACTCATAGAGGAAGTCCTATTTTAAAGCTTCGACCTCCTCTTCTTCCCATTAGTAGTTCACTCCGGCTGTGCGGAGTCTTGCTAATATCGCTCGCTTACTCGCATAGGCTCGGTATTTACGTATGCAGCTCTCGCTCTAGTATGGTCTCCCTATACCTTTCCCGAGCGTGCGCTTTGTGGAAGCCGTGAGTGCTTTAATAAGACAGTCCGTAAGCTATTATGCTAGGAGATCTAAAGACTGTGGGTCTTGGATGTTGCTTATAGTGCGGCGCATAGGTTGTAAGTTACGTTTAATGATGCCGAGGAAAAGCTCCTCGTCCATCGTGTCGAGCCGAAACCTTCCCGGGGTCTAGCTGGGTGAATCGATCAGGGCCAAGGGGACCCGGGTAAGCAGAGATTCGTGGTCTAATGTCGTATATAGTGACGTTTCTATGCTAATGGAAGCCCCATGGAGGTTGCTGGACGCCCAGCATAAATCTAGGGTATTACCGCCTTTGTACGTGGGTTCACCTATAGGTGACATTAGGACAAGGCTAGCGGCTTCTGCCCATTCTACTAGGTTTTCAGCGTCCGGGGAACTCATAGCCTCGGGCTACTACGTCCAATAGTATAAATTAAAATCCCCCGCAATCAGTACTCGATCCTCAGGTTTGGGTTGCCAGGCCGCTAGGATGTTCCTGAGAGCCTGGCCAGATCGCAGAGAGCCACGAGGGGCGTTATATACGTTAATAACTATAAAGACCTCCTTCGTTCCTAAGAGGAGTCATAAGAAGAGCAGGTCTGTAGATAGATCGGGTAAAGGCCGTATTTATATGCCTCGTACCCCAGTTCCTTTACGGAGGTAAGTAAGTACCCTAGGACGGTCTTCGGTCCAGTTATCTACTAAGGTAAAAGTCTCAAAACCTGGGTAGTGTCTTGTGAGCCTCCTCTCCTCCGAACGGATAAACGGCTCTTATATTAGGAATATATCGATCTAGGCTACGTAAGCCAGGTTTAGTACTATTTCGTAGGCGGATGCCCGCCTACCTACATTCGCTTACATAATTTACAGGGTTTTAGAGGGCTATATTCTTCTTTTATATCTTATTCGCCGGGGTACAGTCCATCGCTTATTCTTCTTTACGGGAATATCGATGCGACTACTAGGTCGTATTTCTCTATAATCTTTCTCCCTCAGCTCGGATGGCCCGTAGCTGAGCCTTATCCCTCCTCTGGACTACCCCCTTCACCACTTTGGGTTGGATAGGGCAAGTCGCATCGAAGGCGGCGTGAGGCCCGTTACACGACGGGCATTTAAAGGGGGCAGTCACAGCCATCGTGACCCTCAGTGCCGCCGCAGGGTGCCCGGTGTTGATCAGTTGTGTAGGAAGGAGAGCTGCACTTGAGGCATCTCTTCCTTCTAGTGTACGTTCGTTCGCTATGAAAACCGCCGCAGCGGAGACATTAAGGAGACCTCTTCTCCTTCGGGAACTGCAGGTTTACAAAAACGCTGGCCCCTATCAAACGGAGGCGTCTTGGTAGTTGCCTTACGGCTTCCGCCTTAAACTAGGCTATTACCGTGCCTAGCCTTTCGACTTCGTCCTTCCTAGAGAAGTGTGCTTTTTTAGGCTTGAGTTTCGTCGAGACCTGGATCTCTTCAAGGAGCTCCTCGGTCGTAATTTCCAGCTCAGTGTTGGTTACCAGACAATGCCTAGTGTAAGGGACGTTTGTAATATAGGCTCGGATCTAGGTATCGCATTACTCGATCGCTTACGCTTAGAGAAGGGTAGCGATCTGTTCTCTGTTCTCTAGCAGGACTTTTACACTATCTATTAACGAAGGTAGGAGTGCTAATCCTATCTTGATATGGTCGATCCCCTTGAGGGCTTCTCGGGCTTAGGGACTTAGCCTTTCCCGAACAAAGATATATATGTCGTAGGCTTTCTCGTTCCGAAGCGGGCTTTCAGGCGATAAACGCGCAAAGATATATAGATCCTTTAAGGCCGCCCGGTTTATAGCTTGTTTTGCGGCTTATTTGGCTAGCGTTGGTTCATCCTGTCTTCTAGACAGTGGCTGGCTCGCCGCCGCCGCATATAAACGGACTAGGGGCGGCTAGTTCTGGGTTGTGTGCGAGGGATGCCCCTGGGAACTCAGGTCAGTCTCGCTAGGCCCTGTGCCAATAGCGTACATAGACCTTACTAAACCACGTTAATGCCGGTTTAAACGCTATTTCTCCTCCTGAAGCTCTCTCTCCAAGGATTCGATCTTCGTTAAACAGTCTTTCAAAAACTATTCCCTCTCGGCGTCCCGACGTAGGAGGTCCTGGACCAGATTCGAAAGCTTATTAATCTCGTCTTTAAGCTCAGAATTATCCTAGTGGTTGACCTACTCAACCACTCTGACCTTTGCAGTCGGCTTCCGGACTCGTCCCGACCGCCGAGATATACCGGCGTCCCCGTGAACCGTGATCGATGGCCCTACATCTAGGGAGACCGCCATGGTCGTAGAATTCAGCTTATCCCATTGACTGCTGCAAGACGCCAAAAAACGGGTGGTCCACAAAAGCGCCCATTTTTACCCCGCACTTCAATCGGTACAAGGCGAAACATCATTTACCCCTATGTTTTTTTACCTACTATCACTACCAAAACCATCATTTCAACCAATGTTACGATGTCTTCTAGTGATTCTGATGCTTCCGATGCCTCTGTAACTACCGATACCTCTATACGGAGCTGTATATTTGTTAAGCTCCTTCCCGAAGACCTTGAAGTCGGCTGTACTGCCGACTGCACCCCGGAGAAGTGCGATAATAGCACAGTCCGGCTCCATGAGCCTCCGGCTGAGCCTGGCTTGCCCGGCTCCTTTATACCCTTTGATATACCGGCCCGGGACCGGCAAATACGGGACTTACCGGAAACGCCGATTAACCTTTTCCTCCGATACGTTCCCCGGAGCCTTGTTGAGCAGTGGGTCCGGTGGACAAATGCAGCGCCGATATCTAAGGAGGGCCCTCAGCCTAGACACTCAAGAGTGTATAAGTGGAAAAAGACCTCTATAGAAGAGGTATACCTCTTCTTAGGAATCCGTATTTATATAGGGATCCATAAGGAGTATGAACTATCAAGATACTGGGCAACTCAGCAAGAGAAAGAGGACCCTATTCATCTATTTACCCGGTTTATATCCCGTGACCGTTACCAAAGACTATCCCGGCAGCTGCGGATATTCGATACTTCTGAGTTCCCTAGTCAGTCTAGCCATGGCCGGTGCCGACGCCGGCCCCAGGATAATTCAATACCGGATACGTATCGGAAGGTTAACGGGTGGTCGGCCCATATCCAGGATACCGGGGACTCCTTCTATACGGCCGGCTCTGACCTTACCGTTGACGAGGCTATGGTCCGATTCACAGGCCGGTCCCTTGAGACAACAACAATCCCGACTAAGCCGATCCCGACCGGCTTCAAGATATGGATTCTTGCCCAATCAGGCTACTGTCTCCGGTGGCTCTGGCATATCCACGGAAAGGGCCCGTACGGGCTAGTCCCACAGGCCCGGCCAGCGCCGGATGACGAGGCGGCAAAGCAGGCCCTTTTAACGCCGACGCAACGGGTTGTAACGACCCTAGTTGCCCTACTTCCGGCTGCAATCTACCACGTCTTTTTAGATAACCTCTTTTCTTCTGTCCGGCTCTTCCGGGCTCTCCGGAAGCAGCAAGTCGGAGCTTCTGGCACCTGCCGGAAAGATAGCGGCATAGATAAGATCCATATTGCCGAGAAAGCAACTGAAGGACAGGATATCCCTTGGGGCAAGATACATTATATCCCTACTTTAGATGGGGAGGTATAGTGTTATAGACTACCATCTAAGGATATCTCTATACTAATCAGTTCTTCTAGGTTAACCAGTTCACCTGGAAAGATAATGCTATTGTACTCTTCTTGACAACAGTCTTCCGGGAAGGCCAGGATATTATTCGGAGCCGGCGCCGGCCAACCGGAGATACTGCTGTAAAGCGGGCTGCCCGGAAAGTCTTCGGCGCCGACGTCCGGAAGAACCTGCCAGTGCCGGCACCAATAGACGAGTATCCCATCGAGTGCTGCAAGGCGACAGTACATTGGCTCCACATAACGGGCCCCCTTTTACCCCGCACCGCATCTGGTACATCCACTGCTTGAGTTGCCCCTATGATTTCCACTCCGGTACATCTACCAAATCCATCATTACCAATACTCAATTAATGGATTCTGACGATTCTGACGGATCTGGCCGTTCCACGGGCTCGGCGAAGTCGTGTATCTTTGCCCTGCTGCCCGAGGACCTCGCCGCCGCCTGCACTGCCGACTGTACGCCGGAGCAATGTGATAATGCCACTGTTCGGCCCCGCGAGCCTCCGGAGGTTGAGCCCGGTATCCCTGGGAAGTACACGAGGATGGGCTGCCTCGAGTGCGATGTAGCTCTCTGTAACTCAGAAGATTGCTGGTACCGATTTCATACGCAGAATCTCTAGTAATTGGAAGTATCTATTATCAATTACGTTGGTTGGTTGGAAAAAGGGGCCCGAAGTGGCCCGATTGGCTGCTCCCCCGCATCTCAATGTACTGTCGCCTTGCAGCACTCGATGGGATAACCATAAGATGAACGGCGTTGATGTTAGTGACCAGATGAGATCCTATTATCAATGGGGCCACCCTATCCGGCGAGGGGGCTGGCAGGCAATTGCTTGGGACTTCCTGCTAGACCTCGGCCTGGGCAAGCTAAAGATAAAAGGAATACCTCTATTCCTTGGCAACACCATACAAAGGGATCGAGAAAGGTTAATTCGCGGTGCTCTTATTGCAGCAGTAAAGGCGCATTATCTCGCCGAACTGCCTTATCCGAGATATCTGGAAATAGCCTTGCGCAGCCACGGCCTAGATACACAAGAAAGGGCTGCTTAGACTGCAATGTACCGCTTTGTATCAACAGAGATTGCTGGTACCTCTGGCATAACCAAGATAACTAGAGAATAGAAGTACCGGAAATCCTAGCTTATCATTGGATAGAGTATATGAAACCACAAGCCCTTATTGGCCGTACCCCGCATGGCGTCTTGCAGCAGTCTATGGGATATGGGCTGATGTTGAGAGATGATAGTGCAGTGGGCCGTAGCCCTCTATAACCTTAACAGTTACTAACAGTGGGTACCTTTCGAGGTATGTGTTCAATGTTCCTCCGTACCTCAAAGGGACGGACTCCGTATTCTTGGCATACAGCTTTCCTTATCTTATCATCACGTGACTTGCTCCATAGTTCTTCCGTTCCGTAGGGTGACGCATGTGTTCCCAAAGCCACCCTCTGCTGAGCCCACTGATGCTCCCCAGCCCTGCCACTCCATTAAATAACACTGCAGAGGGGCAGGCAGTGACTGGCAAGCCCATGGAACCCGTTGACTAGGTATCAGCGACGTCTGTTGTTAACTGGTCAACTCCTAGGCAGGCCAGTGAGCTTAGCTAGCACTTGAGGTTGTTGGTTCACGGGGTCGTATACGACAAATAGTGGTAGCAATTATCACTCGTCTGTTGGTGATCCTATTGCTTGTTCTTCTTGTTGTTCTATCTTACATTGTAGGCAGGAGTCGGTCGAAGTAGGTAGTGACGGCCTGGGTGGTTGCCCCACCTTTATCCGGCCGTGATGACTAAGCCAGTTGTCCCACTTCGCCCAGGGCAGGTGCCAGCCAGCCCATGGTACCTGCCTATTACTCCTTATCAGCCTTTGCTGTTCCAACAGAGGTTATTCACAGAGCTCAGTCCAGACCACAACAATCGACGACTACTATTCAGAAAGATAAAAAAGAGCTTTGGCGAGAAGGACTGCCTATTGGCCACATCAGAGTATAGAAATCGTCAGCTCCAGGCCCGAATTGACCGCATAGCTCCAAGGAGGAAGAGAACCGTCCAAACAGATCCCAATACCAAGTTCGCGAACATCAGGGATATAAAGAGAGCTCAGGAGGACGCAGGCGACCATCTCGTTAGTCCCAGTCGACTCGCAAGGATCGAATTACCTAGTGAGGGCAGTGACTGTATTGTAGTGGCAGTGGAAGGTAGTTAATTAATTGACTGGAAGTTGGTGGTGATGTTATGAGACCATGTTGATTGGGGTGGCGAAAAGGGGGGATGGCGAAAAGTGGGTAGGTTGACTTACGCGGAAGAGACCGCCGAGTACGTATTGGGCAAGCTCACTGAAAAAGTCCTTGCGATTGAGAAGGTAGCCGAAGCCAATGCCGCGGCCCTGACCGCCCTCTAGGACGGTGTTACGAGCAGGTCAAGGCAACCAACTGTGGCACAAAGCAAAAGCTTCCATAATGATGACTCCGCATCATTTTCCCTTGTTCTGCATTATAGCTACGCGCCCACAGTGACAAGTTGCGGCGAGCGTAACAAACAGGCAAATCCAACAGAATAATTAAATAGCTTCAATAGCTGGGGAAAAAGTCAAAATAGGCTCTCATAACCTATGGGCAGTACACACTGCTCATCTAGACCAACGAGGCAAGTAATGAGGCAATACGACTGGTATTGACGGTTGGTTGGTGATGTTGTGGTGAAGGTGGCTGCGGTGGGCTGGATCAACCAGGAAGTGGATCGGGCAGCTGGTGCCTGGGGCACAAGCCACTGCCTCAGGTATCCACAGTCCCACATCCTCGCTATGCTTCGTTGAATCGAGGGAGAACTCCGGACCAACACTTGACCATGGTCACTTCTTCGATTCAAGAAAGGAAACCTCCGGTCAAGATTTCAAAGTTGAATCAAGGCCTCCGTGAAACATCGCCGGCCACAATGTGTGTTCTCGACACATTCTACTCGGGCTCGTCGACTAATAAACCCCGAGGCATCAAAGCTCGGCACCCATCTTGCAGAGCTCGGCCACGCGTACGCCCTACTAAAGCCGGCAAGAAAAATCTCCGTGCGTCTATCGCCCACCGCGGCTCCCACTCGACTCGGCACCTCGAAGCACATCTTAGGTTCAAAGTTTCTAGTGTCATCTGTGCTCCTCGAGAAACAGTTGCCCGCTCGAAGCCGGACGCGACAAGGTGTTCCCAGCTGCTGGCCGTCTATCCAGCGATCATACTGCCCGTCTCTCGGTATTTACGACCTGTTTGCTCGCCAAGACTGTCGTTCTGCCTCGCAAATTTGCTCGGTCTCGCTCCTTGTCGTGTTTCATGGCATTGCACAACGCGTAATGATGGGATTGATTGTGCGCCCGTCATGGACTTGGCGTAATGCATGCCGTGCGCTCCCTCTCTTGTTTGTGAGGAGTAAGCGGAGTTTTTTTCTAGCAATGGTTCACCTATGGGCCTCTGGGCTTCTTGGCCTACCATGTTTCCTGGCGACATCACTTTGTTGTCATTCGTACTCGGACAGAATCCAAAGTATTGGACTATGGTGCCAATAGCTGGGATTTTAATACGGTCTCTTCTGTGCTAGGCCAACTTGAGCCTTGTGTCCTTCGGACCATTTGGGGCGCAGGTTGTAGAGTTCAATGGTGCGGCCGTCTGAATAGCACGAAGAATTCAAGCTTGTCCAGTCCCTTGAACTCTGACCTTAAGTTGGCAGACAAGACAGATGGTGCGACGACCTGCATGTACCTTAATGCCTCTGTTGCGGTGTGCCGATCCCATAGAACTGGTTGAGGCTAAAAACTCTCGTTGAGTAAAGTTCGTACCTTGCAGCCATTGAAGTAAACCTGATGCTTGTTCAACTACCTCCACGACTTTGACAACTTCATACCGTAAAACCAGCTGCAATATATCGGATTCGTATTATAGCTTAGGATGGGATTCAAGGAGAGGAGGGGTATTCGGACTCATGTTGGCACGCTGTCGGTGTATCGGGGCCGTAGATCGGCAGGGAGCTCACAGATCATGGACTCCTGGCTCTCAACTTGGCATCTCAAGCGCCATAACTGGGAAGAGATGACACTGGCACCCCGTCAACAAGATGCTCTCATAAGAGCAAGTTTCGGAAGTGCTTCTCATCGACCCAGATGGCGGGCGTAGGGGCCCTACCGTAGCCGGAGAGAAGGATGCCAACGGACAGTGGACTGGTCACAGCGCTATGAAGTAATTCCTCCTTTCGGTCAGACCTCGCAATTACAGAACGATTGGACCGATGAGGCGAGACCGAGATTCTCCAATGTAGACTTGTGCACAAGCTGGGCAGAACTATCCGGCGAGTTCTATCCCAAAGATGACATGAGGCGCAGATTAAGGTGGTACCGAAAGGTTGTTGGGTACCACGACAAAGCGCGCATGCAAGGTGACCCCTCGTCCGGACACTTATCAACTGAGGGGGTTTGAGATCAGCCGAGCGATCACTCGCACAAGCGGGAAAGAAACACGAGTCATCGACTCGGCGTGCCGAGAGTGCTCCTCATTCTACTGACTCACGCCGAATGTAAGTGGTCTTTTCGAGTAGACTGTCCATGTTAATGCTTGGAGTTCTTCGTTTCACGAAAACCGGTTTGTTCTATGGAACTTGGCTCTGGACCTTACCACAACACTATTTTAACCTTAACAACTAGTCACAACACAAATGGGTAGACTAACAGCCCCAAAGCTTAAGTCAATAACCGCGCCATCTAATGATGGCTGTCTGTTTGTTTGCTTTGTGCGAGGCTGTTGATCGAGGAGTGGGGGTATCGTCCGACTGAGGACGTAGCATGGGAACCCTCATGAGTCGGCAAATCGTGGGCTATTCCTCGCCTCAGTCTTTAGAGGCCAGGTATAACTGCGGGATGAACTATGGCTGACTTCCAGATATAAAAGGTTGAAGCCATTACCTTCTTCAATGGCTCTCTCTTTCCTTCATCAGCTCACTTGACTGTCATCTCTAGTATCAGACTTCAGCTTCTCCAGCCAGCCTCAACACTCTCTCGGTTCCTCTACCACAAACACCACTTCAATCTTCTTCATATTCAAACCGTTAAACCGCCAAAATGCGCTTCTTCAGCACTCTCTTCCTTGCCACCTTGACCGCCACCGGCGTCGTCACTGCCATGCCTGTCGCCCAGCCCCACGACCTGACCGCTCTTGCTGGAGAAGGACTCCAGGACGGTACCCCAGTTGAGGCTCTCGACATTGAGACCAACATCGAGACCAGAGAGGCCAGGGGCGCCAACACCCCCGCTGATGTCAAGAAGCACGACGACAACCACAAGAAGCTGAGCGCTGGAAACTGTGGACAGAATTGCAAGGACTCGCTTGCCTCGTACCACTCGCAAGCCTCCAAAGATTCTAAGAACTCCAAGGCTTCCAAGAATTCAAAGAACGGTCCTCGCGCGGTCGAGAATGTTGAGAATGCTGAGGAGGCTGGGGTCGAGGAGGAAGTTGAGGCTTAGGCAAATCAGGATAATCTCGACACTGAGATATTCTTCTTCTCGTACTGGTGACGGTGAAATTAGAGTTTTGGATACAAGGGTTATACATTACAAGCTGTGGTTAGAGCTATAAATAAATGTCTACTTTCTTATCTCACTCAAGTGCCCACATCATTGATCGCACGAAGCAAGAGATACAACGCGGGCGGTGGCCAGAATAGGTGCAGCCCGGTGAGCGAGGAACCTGCCACAGACCGCATTTTTCTTTTCCACGGAAACGAGCCTTGTACTCAAGTAAGGGTTTGATTTTTGCTTCTAGCTTTTTGTCCTTATTCCCTACTTCCGCTGAATCTCCTCCTTCACTCCTTCGGCTCTCGCCATCCCCAGCCTATTCGGGCCCCATTCACTCCGAGATGGTGACGTTGGCCACCAGCCAGTGACCGATCTCGTTGATGATGCTAATAGTGTCGTGGAAAAGGATGGTCATCTTGGCTCGTTAGGGAAAGTTTTTGAACGGTGCATGCGTCCAACTTACGAAATCCATTCCAGGGATGGGCGGGAGAACATCGCGACGCTCCCCAAGTCGCTCGTAGCCAAGATTGGCCTGCTGCGCAACTGCAGTGACGACGAAGACCGTGAAAAGGACTCTTCTGGTTTTCATTTTGATGATTTGAGTCTCTGAATCTTCGATGGATGGATTGAACGGGTTGTTGTGGAAATATTCGACGATTTCGAGGGGGCTGGACCTGGTCGCGTCTACCTCAAGTGAAATTATTTTGCTGTTTGGCAAGACTAGTCCTCGAGGCTGGAAACAAATGAATAGGAATTTTACGATTGGTCAAATATTTTCCCGCCTATTCAGGGCATCTGCTTAGTCGTTGCAAGTCGAAGCAGTGAATCACTGTTCATTGAACGCAAAGACTGCAAAGGACACGATCCGGACCTTTCTCGGCACGGGGCAGCCATCCAAGGAGCTGATGCCTGACACCCATGGCCAAACTAGAATATGGTAGAACATCGACCTATTAATTCTACGTGGCATCCAATCGTAGTCATCCTCTTTAAAAGATCAGATTTCTCTTCCACCGTCGGCATTCGGACATCGGAATGTCTAGCTCGTCACCACTTTCACGGCAGCCGGAAAAGCGGAACTCTGTGCCAGATCTATCGCCCACCTTCCCCAGGTATATCACGGAAGAGAGCCGCCAAGAGGTTGTGCCTCCTCGATCCGAAGGGGTAATAACAAGATCCGTTGCCCCGAACCTGGAAGCGTCAAGGTCTGTTCGCGCTATGGAGAAAGACTCTATGGATATGAAGGCGCTTTTCGCGGGTGTCGATAGATGGCAGCAAGCATCGGATGCCTTCCTAGAGATTTATTCGGAAGTACGGCAGCAATTGCAAGATTTTCTTAAAGATAACGGCCATGATCGCAACTACAGCATCGCGGTTAACCGTGACAACGAAAGCAGGACCAGGATTGTGGTGGTTACGACATCCGAGGAGCTTCCCAAAGAAGTCAGTGACAAGATGCGGAGCCATGTCTCGTCGTGCTTTCCAGATTCCCAGGAGCTCCGAGTCGAGGTCAAATTTCTTCGAGGCCATGTCAAACATGCTGCAGGCACAGTGGCTTCGAGACAGGACGAACACGATGAGTCAAAGAGGCCTCGAACCTCTGGCAGGCACAATGAGAGAATGCTTGGGGACTCTGTCAGCTTTGAACAGAGCGACTGTGCCGTAACCCTGGGTCCAGCGATCAATCTCGGTGGATTCGATGGCTGGATTGTTAACTGGCACCTGTTCCATGGCATATCAAATTGGGAGAATCTTGACAATCCATCCGAAGTCCCTCGTCACAGTCTGTTCCACCCAGCATATATAGACTGTCGCGAGAACGAGAGCCCTTTGCTGATCGGGAAGTTGCAAGCCTACTCAGGAAGGATGTACAGAACAACTCGCCCATCGAGATCTCTGGAGTATTACGCGCCAGGTACGCCAGGAGAATTAGTCACAGATTGGGCTTTCTGCAAAGCCTACAAAGACGAAGCTCAGAATTGTCTGCGATATGCGCCGCCGGGCATAGAGGTCGATGATTTCTCGGACCCAATTCAAGGAGTATTTGAGCAACACCCTCAATTGCAAATCGTCCAGACAACTGGCCGAAGCAGTGGGCTCCGGTATGCTATGGTATGCGAAACACCTGCCGACGTCCGCCAGTACCCAAATATGCCCACCAGGGAATGGTATTTGGAAAACATCAAAGGTGCATTGACGTCCGAAGAGTGGAATTCCCAGGGCCCTGGTGTGTGTGGTGACTCTGGTGCGGCCATAGTGCAGTTCAAGACAGGAAAACTCCTGGGGCAGATATGGGGTCGGGACGTGTACGATGATGACCAGCAAACTCCTAGGGTGACATACTTCACACATCACTGGGACATTTTTGACGACATCAGGGAGCGCTACCCATCCATGGAAGGCCCGCGTCTCGTCCTCAAGCCAAATTGCCACTCCTTGAGTAACGCGAATGCAGGAGACGACGCCCCCGGCCCTTCGAGACTTGAGGCCGACGAGAATACTCTGCATCCCATCGCGACCGCGGAGCCGGGCATGTTCGTCCATGGGCGGTGCTGATGGCGTAACGGAATCCCTCTCCCAGTCCACCCTGGCGCAGAGTATGGCTAACTCGGTAGTTCCGGGTGAAGGAAAAGCAAAAAAAACTCTTGAAAATACTTTGGAATGCGAACTGGAATGTCGACGAGACTCTCAATCTCGCAGCGCGGCTATGTTGTTGTTGTTGTTGTTCTATTTAACGCCATGGCGGCAAGGGCGCAGCCGCCCTTGCGGCAGACCTCCCGGAGGGTATGTGGCGTGAAGGGTCGCAGGCTCTAGCTATATATTATATAGTACACGCCGTATCCTGACGTCCTCCAAATCTTGCTCGTGAGCTACTATGTGTTCTATCCATCCCTAGTTCCCACTGGTGCCCTAGTTCCGTTATAACCATCTGGTTTCTTAATAGAGGTAGTTTGTCGTTTGGAGGATAGGTTATGACCTATCTCCTAGTACCGCGGGCAGATCTTCTGGAAGAAGTCTGTCACGCAGAGGAAGGCCTGGAAGCCTTCAGAGTCAGTGATTAGCCCCTTGAAGTAGCGATCGAGGGACCCTATAGGTCCTACGGGCTCCTGGCGGCTGTAGGGGTAGAGGGTGGGCCACTGTTGCCTCCTCAGTAGGGTCTTTCGGCAGTAGACTAGATGGTCTGCCTCCTTAACCCATCCACAGGAGCAGGTGAGTAGTGCTTCTGTGTGGTTAAAGCGTTGGTGATATTGTTCAAAGTCCCCGTGGCCTGACCGTGCCGCGAGGAGGTGATGAAGGGCAGCCCTAGGGAGGCCAAGTTCAGGAGGGCAAGCAAGGGTAGCCTTGAGCCCTAGTTGGGTATAGCGGGGAGTTGCCTCTTGTTTCCACCATCGTCTATATTGGCGTCTTGGCCGCTCTTTAGCAAGCCACTTGATACCTGATAGAGTAGCTAGTTGGCCCCTAAGGACTGGTAGAGTTGTTCCCTCCTCAGCTAGGCTGTCTGCTTCTTCGTTTCCTTTAATACCTTGGTGCCCAGGAGACCAATGGGTTTGTATATCGTGTATCCTAGCTACCTCCTGGATCTCAAGGAAGGCCGCTTGTGAGGAGTCTGGGATCTTACCGCGAATCCCCTGAATAACGCTGGTATTGTCGATGCAGATGTGTATAGGCTGGCCTTGGGAGGTCTGAAGGGCCCGTCGGAGCCCAGCCCTCGCCCCCTCCGCCTCACCATCAAACACTTCTGCTAAGCCGAGGCGGCCGCAGCCCTGGGCTATACGTTTATTGTTGCGGTAGATAACAAAGCCGTACCCTGTAGCTCCGTCAGGAGCTTTGGAGCCGTCTGAGTATACGACTGTATGCTGACCTGGCACAGTCTTGAGCCAGGCCTGGAAGATCCTAGCTGCTACTTCCTTCGTCTGTGTAACTATAGGGTCATAGGACCCTGGGAGGTATTGCGGCTGTAGGAGCGCTGGCCTTGGACACTTAGGTAACAGGCCAGGCAGCGCGGCTAGAACCTCGGCTGATGACGATGTGTTGATGATGCGACGCAGCTCAGCCATGCTGACTGTTTGATTTTTGGGTTTACAGCTTTCCATCCGCAAGGGAGATCACAAGGGGTTGTTTTCTGAGATTCAGCAAGCTTTATGTCCTTGCACCCATAATCAAGATATTTGGATTCTTTGCTCCATGCAGAAGTACTTAGTCTATTATGATCCAGTTCTGTCGCAAAAACGACGCCGTTAATTGCGGGCAGCAATTAACGCCATATATACCCTACGACAAGTTCGAATCGGTTGGTGCAGTATCGATACTTCTACCTTGACAATCCTGGATTGCGCTTCAGGATGTCTAGTGTGGTGCGTAATCGGACCCGGAGAACTCGACTGATGCCCGAGTCCCCGAGCCCGAGCCGGAGTGGAGCGCACGGCGTTCCCGGAGGAAACTCTCGCCTGAGAGCGATGGTCTCGGGAATTTCGGCATGGGTTCTTTTGTGGAACTAAATCTTTGCAGCGATTGTGCAAGTTGACACGAAATTTCCCAGGATGAGACCATCTCTAATTAGATACCAGGAAGGAAACCCGATCAGTATGGTGGGAGACACATCCGCTGCAATGTTCATGGGCTGCTGGGTTGAGACACTGTTCAAAAGGTATTTGAACTCCAACTCGATGAAGGTTCTATCCGTATATGTCCTCCATATATAGCATCATCTGAGAGATCTGAAAAATATCGTGTATTCTTGGGGGTGACGCCGGACGGGCGAGTGGAGGAGGGATCATCCGCGAAGCCGCAATTTTAGCTTGGTGCCCCCCTTATACGAAGGCGGTACCGAAATTGCAGCATGCGCTAAGAGGGGTTAAACCGAGCAATACGAGAACATGAACATGTTATTTAGATACTTGTAGGTTGACTACCGCAACACGATTGTTGGCAACTCTTTACGCCGTACTCCAGACCAGTTCTCAAGCACCTCGTCATAATGAACGGTTTCGCCAATAGCGCCGGATGCCTCGCGTTGCTGGCCGCGCTTATCAGCGAGACCGTCGCTCTGCCGGTCCAAGACGCGCCGCTGAGAGTTGAGTGGCGATCCCTGTCAAGTGCCGCAAAAGCAGGCTACATCAGCGCAGTAAAGTGCTTGGATGGCTTGCCGTCAAAGATCGGTCTTGAGACGTCGCGTTACAATGACTTTCCCTATGTCCACGCTCAGCTCAACAACGAAAGTGAGTACTTTCATCCCGGGTGTCAATCTGTGCAGCCATGCTAACAAGACAACACAGTTCACTTTGTCGCTCAATTCCTCCCCTGGCATCGGTACTTCGTACATATCTACGAGACAGCATTGAGAGATGAGTGCAAGTACACAGGCCCGATGACCTACTGGGACTGGACCCTCGACTCAGAGGACATGTCCAAGAGCCCCGTCTTCTCCAACGACACCACCGCCGGGTTTGGAGGAAACGGTCTGAACGGCGGCTGGGTGGCGCCGACGCGACCGAACCCGTTGACCATGTGCGTAATTGACGGCGCTTTCGCCAATTTTACTGTCTCGTACTACACAACGACAACGCTCTCGCATTGTCTGAACCGCGGTTTCAACGACGGCATCGGGGTCGATGCCGGCCCTTACGAAGGCGGCTTGTACTCACCCGAAAAGATCTCGGGAATTATCGAGACTTCTGGCAACTTTTCAACGTTCGCGACTGCGCTGGAAAACGGGCCCCACGGTGCGATTCACTCAGCTGTAGGAGGAGACTTGTTCCCTTCGACATCTCCAAACGGTAAGCTTCACCAACCACGTTATTGAGCCACCTAAAGACTCACGGACAAGACAGATCCCTTATTCTTCCTGCACCATGTGCAAATTGACAGACTTTGGTGGCTCTGGCAGCAGGCTGATCTAACAAGCCGAGCTTTGGATTTTTCGGGACAGAGGAACCTGCCCTCTGGCGAAGCTGACACCCGGCCAGCATCTCTGAACGATACGCTACCAACCCTTGGCTTGGCGGTCGATATTCCCATTCAACAAGTCATGTCAACAACGACAGACTTGCTGTATTACAAGTACTGAATCGAATATGCACCTGGCTTCCCACCTTAAAGACAGATAGACGCTCTAGCTGAACGTGTTCCGGCATCGTTTAGCGCCTGTGGGATTCCTAGCTCTTCTCCGACGGCTGACGCAGGATTCTCTGTCAACGTAGTATTCAAGCACGGGGGTTCTCTTCCTCCGAAAAAAATAGAACAAGACAAATCCACCAAATGCCTACCTGTTCCTCCTGCATTGCTAAAATGCCATGTCAGCAGTTTGATTCGCTCAAGGTTCTCTGCGCGTCGCTCCCAGCTTTAGCGCGGGAGGTCACTTGATCGCAAGGCAGAAGCAAAGCAACTTGGCCACGTAGGAGGGAACCCACCCGTAAATAGAAAATTAGAACTGAAGCACTCGCCGTCTAAACTTTCACACATTAGATAAACAGCTCGACGGCTTTGTGGATTGCATTACTTGGCCATCCTCATTGAGTGTAAAACCATTGAATCCCACCCTGGGGAGCTACAAAGTCTTAGAAGCTCAAGATGATTTGCGCTTGTTGTCGTTTCGTCCTTGGGACACAGCAAGACTACGGATTGATTACTGGCAAATGAGGCTGGAAAGACCCCGAAGAGCCACATCACCGCGATTGCAAGAGTCTGACCGCCTCTGTGGACGCCGGGTGTTACATTTGCAACCGACTCTGGGCTACTCTGGGTATGGATGAGCGACAAGACATCAGGCAATTGAGCGCCGAACCGACGAAACAAGAGTCTACAGAAGAAATCGAGCCACCCCTCACGCCCGGGTACTTAACCAACGGAGCACAGTTTGCTTATCCCTACGCTTATATGCTACACGTCGCTCTCGACTACAGTAAGGCGTCTCGAGTCAAGAAAAGTCCGTCGAAAGGGTTCGCGCGGGCTGACATTCTTCTTCTTCCGCAAGAATGTACGTCTACTTGATAACGAGGCCGGCTAAAATGTCGAGGATATGCCTGCTAATAGAATTCACAAAGTCTACGCATGCCAGTACAAAGTCAGATCCTATTCCTGTAGCACTAGGTCCGACGATACTTTCCTTGTTGCGCAGAGATGGATTTCGGAATGCTTAGCTGAACACTCAAACTGTGGTGCCAAACCGCACTTATCCGCGACAGCACAGTGGTACCCTACTCGTCTCCTTGATACCGGACCGCTGGAGGAGAAAAGCTCTCGTTGTCGACTCATCCTCCCGAACATCACGCCTATCAAAGGTTCCTATGCAACACTAAGTCATTGTTGGGGCGTTGCTGAATCCTTCAATCTGACGACAGACAACTACACTCGACTGCTTCAAGATATACCGCTCGATACGTTGCCCCAGTTATACCAGGATACTGTTGAGGCTACTCGACGTCTGGGCGTCCGATATCTTTGGATAGACTCGCTCTGCATCATCCAACGGGGCGACAAGTTCGCCGACTGGAGAAAGGAGTCAACGGATATGAATAAGATATACTCGGGGTCCTTTGTCAACATATCAGCGACCGATGCGCCAGACGCAAATCACTCTCTTTTCCATGGTAGCAATCCGGATGCCTTTTGTTCACAGACGATAGACCTTCCCGTCGACTATAAGGATACACGGTTTCTGGTTCAAGATTACGGCTTTTGGAGAATATAAGTCTCCAATGCAGTCATAAATACTAGAGCCTGGGTTCTTCAGGAAAGACTGCTATCGCCAAGAGTGCTTTACTTTGGCCAACGTCAGATCATGTGGGAGTGCCAGCAGAAGGAGGATGCCGAGATTTATCCTGAAGGCTTGCTAATCGACCTATCCAGATTTCCCAGTCGGATCAAGGGTTTTGGCAACAACCAGATCGGCTGGAAGCCTCGGGGTCACGGCGAAGTCTCAAAGTATCAATACTGGTGCAACATTGTGAATGCCTACACCAGAGCTAAACTTACCTTCCCTGGTGACAAGCTGGTGGCCCTTTCAGCTGTTGCGAAGATGGTCAGGGAGTTGCTTCAAGATCGTTACGTTGCAGGGATGTGGCGCCGCTATCTAGAGCGGGAACTGATGTGGGCTGTTGTTGCTAACGAGGCACAAGCTAGGCCGTCAGCCTATCGGGCCCCAAGTTGGTCTTGGGCGGCGGTAGATGGACAGGTCACCCCAGCTATTATGGATCCCGAAGCGGTAGAGATGTTGATCGAGGTGCAGGATCTACATCTTGACTACGTTACGAGCGATACAACGGGCCTGATCAGCGGCGGGTGGCTACGGCTCTGGGGAGTCCTCAAGAAGCTCGAGCTCCTGCCCGATGCCTCACTCAGCCATTATAGCAACAGTCGTCATTCCTTGATGATGGTCGTCAACGAAATTTCAGTTAGTGTTCGCGCAGACTCGGCTATGATGGAGTATCAGCCCCATGTCTATTTTGATGACAGCCAGCAGTGGGCTAGCATTCAGAATCATCGGCCGGAACTGTTCTGTGTGCCAGCTAGGAATAGACCGGCAATGATGGGAGTATCTGCGTCTTGTTGTTGCAGCTTCAAGATAGGAAAGAGGGCATCTTTCGGCGCATTGGGATCGCCCGCGGTTGGGGCAAGGAGTTGAGGGAGAGCTTGTTCGCCCGCAATGCAGAAGAGAGGACCATGCCATGCGTTAAATACGAAGAAGGTCGACACCTGGTGCGGATTATTTAGTTGAGCGAGGCTTCTGAGGCAACTAGACACTGAACTGTGAACAAGACGAAATGAACAAGCACTTTTGCAGTCAAGTACAATAGGTATGAAGGCTTCACAGGCATCTGCAAATGGAGAATTGAGGATACAAACATTCCACCACCTCGAGCGAGAAATCAGGAGATATTTGCGCTTTTCGGTCTAACTTCTATTATCAAATGTTAGTGGATGTTGTCCAATGTGGGTCTAGTTGTCTGAAATCAGGAGTTTCGGCAACTACTTACTGTTGTTACCTTCGAGTCGATTGACACAAGTAAGTAGGATGTGTCGGAAGTTTACCTACTACGGTACGGCCATACTGCTTAAGTACTTACGCAGTGGAGTCTGCTAACAAAAATCCCCCAGACTGCGAAAGAAGACTTCACAACTAAGGTATTAGCTCAAGAGAGAGCACGGATGTGACATACTCAAGTCGGTTGACAAGACACTTATTTAGAGTTGATCTCAGCTGGGGCAGACGCTGCACATCAGCGGGTATTCGAGGTTTTAGCGCACGAAACAAAAAGACAGCCCGTCCGCACGTCTCGGTCCAACAACTGTCGCCATCCCACCCCAGCGAGCACGACATCAAGAAATTCCTTTAGCTTTCCTCTTTCTCATCACCGCTTCACTTGGCACTGCAACCACGCCGCACCGCAGGGCAAACGACCAGCCCCCCGCGCCCCCCTTGATTCACTCCACTGTTGTCTTAGTTGGGGTCCCCGGGCTCTCAGCCAACTTCAACGGACCGCCAAGCGACTCCATATGGGCCGTGTTCAAAGGCCCCAAACGACCTTCCGTAACTGGAAGGCCTTTGAACTAAAGTCACTAACCCTCTGGTTGTCTTCGCCGCTGCCCAGACAGCCCAGCCTGCTGACGCCCTCTTGGCGGCGATGCTCATCTCACTTAACCTGACCACTCCAAGGCAAATACGCATTCTCAAAGCGTAGAACAGCACTGATAACTGGTTGAAGCAATCCTCGCGAGCTTGCCGGCATTTATGACGATTCAGCCTCAAGAGGCAACTCGGGCAGTTTGAGAAGCTATAATCGCGCCCGTCACCTCGTATGAGTGTCAGCCACGGCGGTACATACCCCCGACATCACACCCATGCTCGATTCTTTCTGGAAGCACGCAAAGTTTTTAAGATTTGGCTGGTTGGAGTGGAGCAGCGGGTGTTGGTTCATGAGGTTATTTTGTGGTTTCCGCGACATCTAGTTCGTCAGAGCTACAGTGACCCTCCAAGGTTCATCACTATTCGAATCTCAATAGGTCGCTCTCACCCATCTCAAGTGCTCTTTTCCTCGCCCGCTCACCCCTTGGTATCCCGCCGTGCCGCCCTCGTGGTACCAGGCATCGAGTCGGTTCGCAGGTCGAACCTTGCGTGACGTTACAGTGCCATGACATGCGGGGATCTCTCAGCAGCAAGGCCTGGGATGATCACTTTCACCGTTTGTCTTGGGTTGCGACGCAGCAACGCTATCTGCAAGGCAGGGACACATATATAGCTGCCGTGGGCCTCTCTAAGAACCACCCGCCTGCCGATCTGCCTGTGTTAGCTTCGAGCTCTACACATTCTCTCGTTGGAACTCTCCCGGTAGTGCTTTCTAGCACGTGAACGCCGTGTACATCACAGGAACTCGAGCTCGGCCGATTCTTGCTTCTCACGCCGATAGCAAGCTATGAGTTCACCACTCAAATACGATCACCATGTTGGGGAGGACAGACACGTGGTGCGGGACGACGATTCGGCGGAAGAAGTAGGCGTGGTGAAACAGCAGGAAGTTTACGCCTTCGATGAGTCGCGTAAGATTGGTGTCACGGGAGCTGTCTTCCTCATCCTCAACAAGATGATCGGGACCGGTAGTAAGTAACAAACGGTCCATCACGACGTGTGCCAGACTCTTATCCCATTTCCCAGTCTTCTCAACTCCCTCCGGTATCTTCCAATCGACCGGCTCCGTCGGCGTCGCCCTCATGCTATGGGTCATTGGCGGCATCCTGACCTTCTGCGGTATGAGCGTCTTCCTCGAATTCGGCCTCGCCATCCCCCGATCCGGCGGCGAGAAGAATTACCTCGAGCGTGCTTACAAGCACCCCGAATACCTCGCGACATGCGTTCTCGCCTCGCAGATGATTCTCCTTGGCTTCTCGTCCGGAAACTCCCTCGCCTTCGGCCGATACATCCTTTTCGCATCGGGATCCGAGTCACCGGATGGTTGGACCGCTCGCGGCATCGGTATCGCCGGCGCCACGTTCGCCGTCGGCATCCACGCCATTACACCCAAATGGGGTATCCGGCTATTCAATGTCCTTGGCGTGTTCAAGGTCATCGTCTTGCTCTTCATTGTCTTTTCCGGGTTTGCTGCGCTAGCCGGTCGACGTCGCGTGCCGAACCCCCACAACTTTGACAACGCTTTCCGCATCGAAGAGGGAGAAGGCTACGGCAACGGTGGTGTGTATGGATACGCGACTGCACTTCTTCGCATCATCTACAGTTACAAGGGCTGGGAGAACGCCAATTATGTTGTGGGCGAGCTGAAGAACCCGCGCAAGACTCTGGCTATCGCTGCACCCCTAGCCATCGGCGGTGTGACGATTCTCTACGTCCTTGCCAATGGTGAGCTCAATGACTTTAACAGTCACAGCCTGGGTCTTGTTCACTGGTCAACTAACCACCAATTGTAGTTGCGTACTTTGCCGCCATCCCCAAAACCGAGCTCGCCACCTCGGAAGTTATCGTCGCAGGTGTCTTCTTCCGCAACGTCTTTGGCAACAGTGCCGGTGCAAAAGCTCTTCCAGCGTTTGTCGCCATCAGCAACTTGGGAAATGTGCTTGCTGTCAGCTTCGCACATGCTCGCCTTAACCAAGAGTTGGCAAAGGAAGGCCTCCTGCCATTCAGCACATTCTGGGCATCCAACAAGCCGTTCAATGCCCCGGCCGCAGCCGTACGTGCCTCAAATCTGTAACCCATCTTCTCCAGCTAATGTTCTTCTAGCTTTTCCTCCACTGGATCGTTACTGTCATTGTTCTCGTCGCGCCTCCCGCAGGACCTGCTTACAACTTCATCACAGATCTTTACACGTGCGTCTTCTCCCTTAAAGTGATAAACGACTACTTGCTGACACACATACAGATACCCCGGCGCATGGATCAACGCATTTGTTGGAATGTAAGTTGACTTGAAATACCTACCTCACTTTTCTGGACACCAGCTGACGTTACAACTAGTGGCCTCCTTTACCTCCAATGGAACAAGAGAGAGAACTGGACATCACCTTGGCACACCTACTTCCCTATCACTGTCCTGTACGTTTTGGCCAACGTGTTCCTCTGCATCGTTCCCTTCATCCCGCCCACGGGATCTTGGACCGCAGAAGGCTACCCGTACTACGTCTTCCCCATTGTTGGCGTCGGTGTGCTTCTTCTTGGTGGTGTATACTGGGGATTCTGGACCAAGATCTTTCCCGCCATCGGTGGCTATAAGATCGTGGCTGAAAGAACGTACGACCAGGAAGGTCACGAGGTTATCCGATACCGCAAGGTCAGCACGAAGCATGGTCACTCGGGGCCGATCGATTGAGTCATTGGCTCTTTATGATCTGCTCAGTCTCATGGCTGCACATGACCGTCGCTGTCCGCAAGATTGGAACTACCCTAAGTCACCAGCACATACCCAAATAATAATGAACCTCTCATACGTCATTCAGAAGCTCGGTTGGGTATGTTAGCGTTGGTCGCATACCCCATGAGAGATGAACATTAGAAGTCTAATAGTAAAGGCTACGAGTCCTTCGTACAACCAATGAAATCTATATAAGGATCTTAATGGATGTAATACAGATTTGATGGTGCAAATTATACCCTGCAGGTTGATTTGGACAAGCCAAATTATGGTGGTACGTGAGAATATGTTGATACAATGATTACGCAAACACTATTCATACAGCTCATAACCCAACTCCACGCCGCCCAATTAATCATAAGGCAGATCTGATTGGCCTTTACTCGAGGCGCTTGTCCTCCAACCCCTCGGTATCGCCAGGCTCACGGTACTCGCCAGTGGGTTTGGCACCACGCGTACGACCTTCCACAATGTTGCTCTTGTCAATGGCCTCCTTGTCATCACGCTCTGTACGTGCGTCAGGATCAGGTTTCAATGTGCGCTGTAATAGGTACTAACCTAGCTGAGCATCTGAGTCGGCATTCTCAGCGTCAATGGGATCCTCGACCTTGGCATCGTCGCCAAGAACGCCAATGGGTTCACGGTCACCCTGTCGGGACACGTAATCGTTGTCCTGGACAACTCCGGTAGGGGCTTGGGAAGACATTGTGGTGTTATTAACTAAGTTGATGTATTGAGATATTATATGCAAGAAGCTTGGTGATTTTGTGTCTTATTGTTGTTAAGGAGTTGAATTTATCATCTTTGATTTATCATCTTTGACCAGCGGCATTTACCCAGTTCATATACGAACTCATCTTCACTGTCAACGCTCATCATTGCGCTCTAAGCTGGAAACACCATAGTCACAATGGTCCATATCATTGTCGAGTTCACAGATTGTGTATAAGTCTATGACGCTGTCATTTACGCGTAGAAACGCGCATCAAAGGGGCTCCGACCTCCCTGGCGCATAACCACCGTGCAGAAATCAATTAAATCGACCTGCACGCGACATGGAGCAAAGTGTCCGATGGCCCCCTTGAGCTAAAGGCGCCACGTTTGATTGCAGCAAGCATCTCAAAGCGATGGGCCAGCCGCCCGGGGCGCGTTGATAGATTTAGTCTCCCAGATCCTATGGCAACCAATGCCAACCATCTCAGTAAAGTGCCTTAGCATGGGGATTTGACTAAATAAGACTACCTTACGATCCATAGTCCCCGTAGTCCCCTCCCCTCCCCTTCAGCCTCGTTCCCGGCTCTCCAACTCCAGCGATCGTCCCTGATCGATCGCGTGAAACCCGATTGGACAATGGACGAGAGTCATGATGCCTTCTGGATTCGGTGGAATGCCTAGCCCCTGGCTTTATTTTCGGTGAGAGTGGGGGCTTCATAGGCAGAGCTGATATCACACTATCAGTGCCTCAAATCTTAGACCCTGCAGCTCGAGTTCAGCATCGAAAACTTATCAAATTTGAGATGCTAGGACTATAAGTCACTTCTTAGAAGCAGATTATGCTGGATAAAGACTCTTTCAAGTAAGCTAGAGCTGGAGATAGGCAAACCCAAAAGCTCTACGCATAGATAATGATCAAGGCCAAACCTGCTCACCGAGACTCTCAAAGGCCTAGAACCAACTGTAGACCACACCGAGATAAACTCCCTGCGCACGATCGGTCTGACATCATGTCGTGTTTCGCTCAACCTAAGTGGGCAACAGAAACGGGTGCGCGGGCCGCATCATATTGACGTCTCCCGTCGCCCCAACACGCCTCAGCTCCGCACCGAAACAGCAATGATCCTCGTCAGTCTCAAACTCTTACATCACCCCCCTTCACCAAAAAGCAACCGGGAAACTCTGGTGCAAGCCTTGAAAGCAAAATTCAGCCTGCCGAGTCGGGTAGCAAGTGCCAGCAGAGCGAGTGCCCAGTGATACAAGGTTCCCCGGGTGGTGTGAGTTCCAGTGTTCAAGAGCAATCAAACTTGGTATCTCATAATCAGATAACTCCCCACTGGCAATGCTGCGTTTACTTCCGTGCTTTGATTTCTTCCTTATTCACACAAAATATTTGGATGATCCACGACAATAATACCAAGAATTCTGACGTTCCACAACCGTCCTGTTCTTCCCCACCCTGCCTCTTCCAGCGCTTCTATCGATCTGATCGTGCATTTTCAGCTCCCGGGCGCAACAAAGTCAACTCGTCACTATCAGGACTAGAGAGGGACCAAAGCGAACGGCCTCATCGGTAGCCTGCGTCTCCGCAACGCCCCCGCGTATCTAGCCTTTCCGTTTCCGGCACTTGTCAAAGGAAGTCCAGGCACATCCCACGTGGTGATCGTGATCCCATTCAGATTTCGCCCATGATGCCACGCCAGGAACGTCACCACAAAGAGCGCGTCGTCGACGACGATGACCCATACTATGACGACTATGAGCGACCAAAGGCCTCGCGCCATGTCTCTCGCAGCGCCCATGAGTACGAAGCCAGCGGTGGCCACCGGCGTAGCACTCGCCGCCACGAATCCTACAGCCCCGCCGGTCCCGTCCGCGCCCGCTCCGAAAGCTATGGTCGGGCCCCTGCCCGAAGGCACGACACATACGCCGAGTACTCTGACAGCGGAGATGACAGGCCTCGTCGACGAGGTCATGGACAGAGCAGCAGCAGCCGTCGGAAGGATAGTAAGACGTCTCGGTCCTCGAGGGGACTAGAGCGTAATGACTCTGACAAGGCCGCGATCATACAAGCTGCTGCTACGGCGGCCGTTGTGGCGGGCGCAAGTGAGGCATGGAGGATGAGGAAGGAAAAGACATCCTGGTCTCAGAAGGGAACGAGGATGGCGACGGCTGCGGCGGGTGCTGCTGCCATCGCGGCTTTCAACAATAATACTAACGGGCAGCATGGCTCGAAAGATGGCGGTGGGAGCAAGAAGGATACTATCCAGGCTACGTTGGGAGGCTTGCTGGTGAACCGACTGGCAAATGGAGTTGGCAAGAAATGAGGAAATAAATATACCAGGCGGACAAAGGTACTGGTGGAAAGCGCGATAACAACGAAAAGTCCCCTCGTTGCCGACATATGAAGGGCTACGAGATTTATGATTATTTAGAGACGTCTTACGACAGGTAATGGATACCAGGAGTTCTGGATTTGTTTTCGTTCTATCTGACCTACCATGTCATGCGATGAATCTGCATGTTTTGCTGGAAGAGATGCATCTCGCCGTCACAACGTTTGTCGGCTTATCGTGAACTGGGTTCCACTAGACCATTGACGTCGGCCTTCAAATTTGCTAAAGTGTGTGCCCACGATCGAATTTTTCGTCTTAATTTGGGATATCCATGTGAAGTGAACTATGTCCAAGGATTTGATCGCCACGTCTCGTCAATTAGCCAGGATGACGCTGCCCAGCAAACCAAACTCAGGATCGCCGGGTACGGGACCGCTGAGAGTCTATCAGGCAAACGCTGCACTCGATTGGCCGCACAGGGATAATGAGAGTAGTAGACATGTCTTTCAGATCACCTTGACAAGGATGTACATCAGTTTCGGTAAATAAGATCGGTATACAGAAACCAGTCTTGTTCCAGGAAGCCAGAAGGGTCCAGACGCCATATCCGCTGCCCCCGGAAATTATCACGGGGATGTAGTCTTGGCTAGATGACCCAGATCAGCACGAAGCATAACTCGTACTAGATTCGAAAGGTTGTATTGGCTTGATCTGGGGGTCGATCACCTTGTCTTTTCTAGTCCCTGAGGCGACGATATTGCATGTTGGCCTCTGTAATAGATAATACTGGTTCAACTGTTGATCAGGAAACTGAAAAGCACGAAGTTCCACCTATCACATATTACACCTCATTGGGAAACAAAATGATTGTGAGATTAAAAAGCCAGTGCCTGAGAGATGAGAAGCCAGTGATCGATTAGGTCCAAAAGAAGTCTCAGCTACTTAGACTCTTAAGTATGACTACATGAAGGCTTCTCTTCCAAGTTGTGAGGTGTTTCACCAATGCCTTTAAGCACATGGAGTCCTAGTCCAGCCTGGAGGATACGCTGTCATAGACACCTCACCCGCACTTGATTCACCCTCGCCATTCCATCCGATATCGACAGATCCTCCCTTGGTGAGAACATAATTAGCCGCCCGGCAGCGGAGCCACCCGTTGATAGCGGGGTGGTTGCACTCTGCGTGGTCCACAAGGGCGTTCTTGAGGTTCATGACCTGATCCAGGATTTGCGAGTGCTCTCGGTGGAGTTCTCGATTGCGAGCCTCGGCGATAATCTTTGGCTGATTCAAGGTCGGCGCTCTGTTGCTTCTGCTTCTGCCAGTTGCGGGCCGACGCTCGTCTATGGCGTTCCCGGCCTACTGATGGTGGCTGCGTTTCTGAGACGTTGCTATGGCGTCTCTGCAAAGCTGGCTTTCTGGGTGTTTGGTGAGCACTGACGGCGTTATCCTTGCTAGACTTCCTCTTTCTGTGCGGAGGTGCATGCTCTTGGTTTACTTCTGGTCCGTCATCACTCGAAGTGATGCTATGGCGACAAAGTGTCTCTTCACTTATAGAAGATGTTAAACCGAAGGACGATTCGACGTTCGTCGGAGACGGTGTGGCAGATAGAATAGAATAGCTTATGGGCAGGTTTGACTGCACCACAGAGGCATCAGGGTAGTTCCAGTTACTCGAATCTAAGGCAGACTGTGCAGGAAAGTATGGCGTTGTAGGTTGGAGGTTAGTTGAAGCCCACCAGTCGACTGGCCCGAACTCTAGGGTGGGTTGAGTACTGTCGGGGTATCCGCAAAGGGAATTGATATACCGGCGTCGCAAATTGATACACCGGCGTCGACCTTACACCGGCGTCGCTGTTCGACCTTTTGATTGGCTCAAAAAACATTGTTAGTGCAATCAAATTCTGCCAGATACCCATAAAGTATCTCAACCCTTTTTGTTCCTTTGCTCCCTTTCCTCTAAGGTTACATCATCAAGCCTCTAAGTCTGACTTATGCTATTTACTTATAATGGCTTCTCTAACTGGAGTTAGAGATGTTCCACAAGGCCAATCTCAAAGCAATACCCCTACTAATAAACCTCCCCCTATACGAGAGCGACAATTGTTTGAGTACGGCCTCCCACCATCATCTGGCCAACCACTATCGTCTCCCTCCTTAGAAAGCAGCCGCCCTAGCGTTAGCCAATTCTATGGAGTTGGTAATCCTCAAGGGCAGCGCGACCTTATTACCGAGCTCCCAGCCGATATACTATAAGATACGCGACCTCTTATATACGATTACCCTAGTATAGAGCCTACGCTATATCTTACTTGTCATTTCCCTAAAGGAATAATAAAAACCTAGCGGACTACTCTCCCACGACTTTCTCCAGAGCATAGCCCCTCTCCTCCCAACGAATAGTCCCAGTAACCTTCCCATCTTACAACAGAGCAGTTCAATAGTGCTCTTTAGCTTGTTCTACAGGTTATTGGGACTAATCAACAGCTAATAACGGCACTCCTCCGACAATAAGAGTATGTCCGTCAATGGTAAGAAACATAGGGTCCCCAAGTCAACCCACCACCCTATTCACCCCTACGGCAATCCTCCCCTCAAAGCGAAGCGTCTTTCCGAACTGCAGCCTCCTACCACACTCTAAGTAACCAATCCTCCTCTCCTCCTATCCCATCGAGTGCTGCAAGGCGACAGTACATTGGCTCCACATAACGGGCCCCCTTTTACCCCGCACCGCATCTGGTACATCCACTGCTTGAGTTGCCCCTATGATTTCCACTCCGGTACATCTACCAAATCCATCATTACCAATACTCAATTAATGGATTCTGACGATTCTGACGGATCTGGCCGTTCCACGGGCTCGGCGAAGTCGTGTATCTTTGCCCTGCTGCCCGAGGACCTCGCCGCCGCCTGCACTGCCGACTGTACGCCGGAGCAATGTGATAATGCCACTGTTCGGCCCCGCGAGCCTCCGGAGGTTGAGCCCGGTATCCCTGGGAAGTACACGAGGATGGGCTGCCTCGAGTGCGATGTAGCTCTCTGTAACTCAGAAGATTGCTGGTACCGATTTCATACGCAGAATCTCTAGTAATTGGAAGTATCTATTATCAATTACGTTGGTTGGTTGGAAAAAGGGGCCCGAAGTGGCCCGATTGGCTGCTCCCCCGCATCTCAATGTACTGTCGCCTTGCAGCACTCGATGGGATAACCGAAATCCCAAACCCATCGATTCCTGGCGATCCAGAGTAAACCTATGATGCCCTCTTCGACCGAGTTAATATCTTTGTAAGAGCTAATGGATTTGGCATTGTAAAGCGGAATAGGCATAAAGCTCGGGCCGACTTATTCGATATACCTTCTAGTGTGATCGGTTTGGCAAGCCTGGGCCTACATAAGGTGCTGGCATTCGACAGCGCAAGTCTCGTAAATGCGGTTGTAAATGGCAAGTTATTGCCGAGGCTTAAGAGGAGGGCAAGTGGCTTTTACGTTATCACCTAGACCCCTAGCACAGTTAGTATAATCATGGCCCTAGCCTTGAAGCTACTGCACACCCTTTATATCGTAGGCTTACCCAGCTACTTCAGGATGCCATTGAAACTACAAGCCGACGAGTTGGGATTCGGGCTTGCGATGTGCGTACTGTTGTCTAGGAGTAGTTCCTAGACTCCTTATTCACCCAGCGAGATATCTATAACGTTAGGGCTCGTATAAACCGAGAGAAACTAGCGGGATATTCGCCAACTATAGCATTAATTAAGCTGTTTGATGAGCGAGACATCCCATACGTGGTGAAATGGGCAGACGCCGAGCCAAACCGCCTTATTGGCCTTGTCTGGACCTTTCCCTACTGTCTCCAAATGTGGAAGCGATTCCCTGAGGTGATTAGCTTTGACAATACCTACAACACCAATCGCTTTAAGCTCCCTCTCTTCTAAGCTACTGGGCAGACCTGCCTTGGATCTGTTTACAACGCTGCGTTTGGCCTTATCGACAACGAGAGACTAGAGGGTTTCCAGTTTCTCTCAGCAGGGATCCGCCAACTCATGGACCAACACTCAGTCCGTTACCCCACTGTTATTATTATAGACTACGACAAGTAGATGAAGGCTGCACTGAATGAGCAGTTCCCAGACGTTCAGCAACAACTCTGCATCCACCACATCAATTCTAACGTTATGCTCAGGGCTAAGCAGAAGTGGGTTAAGGACCGCAGCTGTAGCAGTAACAGCAGTGGGTCTGATGACGAGGGATATCAGCTACCAATACAAGCAATGGCCACGCTAAGTAATGAGGATGAGGCCTATATCAACATATCTGTTGATGAGCCCCCCCCTCATATGTATCGTGGGGTCCTTATGATGTGGAAGTTTGTTGTTTTTGCTGAGACTGAGTACGCTTTTGAGAAAGCCTGGACCAAGCTCTGTAAAGAGTTTAACGACCAACGCCCAATCCTCTAGTACCTCCACACAATATACCTACCTTTAAGAGTACAGTGGGCCCGCTGCTCTATCCGAAAATACCAGAACTTTGGTGTTCGCGTTACCTCTGGCACTGAGTTAAGTAATAATAATATTAAGAGTTATCTTTTAAATGATCTTAGTTACCTATATCGACTTGTTGATGTTATGTAGGATATGATTGGTGACCAGGAGATACGCTTTAGGCAAGCTTGTGCTGAGGATGAAGTGCTTATAGGCCAGGAGTATATAGGTACTCGCTTTGAGTACCTAGGCGAACTTCGAACGATGTTTTCCTCGAAGTGTCTTGTATTAATTGGGAAGTAATACCGGCTGGCAAAGAAGGCAATGCCGTCTGGCACGAGGCCATTCCTAGCCCCCCTTGGAGATTATGGTCTAGACTGTACTGTTTTAATTGAGCTGGGTATCCTATGCTGCTATAAGATCTACTCCTAAAAGTTAGATTTAGCTACTTTTAGTAAATAGGAGGTATACCCTCGGTGGCGTCTTCGAGAGACGTCTTCCTTAGATCTATACCGCCGGATCCTTGACCCTAAGATTGCTGTATCCCTCCGCGGCAGGCCAAAGAACACAGTGCAGCCTGTCCTATCATAACTAGCCTTACCTGTAGAGGGCCAGTTAGCTAGACAAGCCCGCACTACCTATAGTAGCCAAGGCGTAAGTAGTAAGAAGCGAGGCCGCCCACCTGGGAGTAAGAATAAGTCGATGCTAGCTGGGCTTACATAAGAGACAAGTTAGCCAAGTTAAAGTTAGATATTAAGTTTATCCTAGCGACAAATAAGGAGCTAGTCTAGTGTTCTTGGTAAGGGGAGGATAATAGGGAATCATGTAAGTGGACGGCCGATGTAGCCTAGTGTTCGGAGGAAACGGAGTCAGTGGGAAATGGTCTGTAGTGACGATGAATCTTTGTAACCACGTTGTAAAAGGTAGTTAACTAGGTAATAGGCCTTTCGAGGGGTTATATAAGTCAAACCCCCCACTTCCTGGCACCCCCCTGTTTCTGGCACCACAAAAACGATGGGATCACAACCCGACCTCCTCATTACTATTAACTATTGATCCTCAACCACACCCACTACAATACAGCTGCCAGCCTCACTAGGGCATTCAGAGTCGCTGGATTCAGCCGTGATAACCTCCTTTTCACCCGCTTCGATTTGAGCCCGATGGATATCCCTGATGTTCGCGAACTTCGTGTTGGGATCGATTTGAACAGTCTTCCTCTTCCTCACTGCAGCGTTGGTAACTTGAGCCCTCAGGTGAGCTAGTTGCTGCTGGGCAGCTGCCAGTTGCCAGGCCTGCTCTGTGAAGCCTTTTTTCACCTTCCTGAATAGCAGCCGTTGAGTGCTGGTATCATTGTCGAGTTGGGTGTATAAGTGCAGTTGACCGCTGAGCTCTGCCAGCTTCCTGGGTGTCGACCAGACCACTGCAGAGGAGGCAGAATCCCATGGCTCAACAGGGGTAGTTTGTTGACCATTATGGCATCGCTTTCTGCCCTGACTAGTTGGTTTGGGTGTGGTGGGCTTAGCAGGAGGCTCAGGTAGTACCATAGGGTTCATCAGGGGCTTAACCATCGCCACAGGGTGTAGACCAGTCCACTTCCAACCACTTCTGATGTTCGAGACTGATAGACCAGCAAGTCGAGCCTTCTGGTAACAGTCCAGGAAGTTCCTTTTACCTATAGTGGTAGAGTCGTTCCATTGAGACAAGTAACCGAGCTCCTTCCGATAGGCTGACTTAACAGGGCTGAAGACAGACTGGTCAAGAGGCTGGAGGACATGAGAGGAGTGTGGTGGTAAGAACAGTAAATGGATATTGTTAATATAGCAATTCCACATGAAGTCTGTCGTCGTATGACTCCCATGCCCATCCACAATCAGCAGTCGAGCCTCCCCCTCAGCCTCAGGCATAGTCTGTGGGATGAACACCTTCTCTAACCATTCAATGGCAGTTAAGTCTGTAGTCCAGCCATTATCTGTTGCTGTGAACTCCCACCCATCGTATGGAACGAGATGTAATGGAAACCACTGCTGTTGGACTGTCTTCCCCTTGAAAATGATAAGAGGACGAAGTGCCCTACCCAAGGCTGAGATACACTCAATGATAGAGACCCATGCCCTCGACCCAGGTTGTTTCTTGCGAACAGACGTCGTCTCAGCCATACCCAGCACTAACCCATTAGCTCCCTGACCCTCGAGGATGCCAGTCTCATCCATATTATATCTGTTGGCTGGTTTGATGTCCTTGATCTCAGGGATAGCGAGGAACTTAAACCAGTTCCTAATGACCTCAGTAGATGCCCCATTAACGCGTCTAGAATCGATAGAACGACTTCTCTGAACCTTAATGATAGGGTTCCTTCTCACAAAGGCATAGATCCAGCCTTTTCCCAGTGGTTTGGTATCCCCAGCAGCAGCCAGAACTCGCTCTGCGAATTCCTTCACCTGTTGGTGCGTTGGTGCGAGGCCCAGCGAAGCCTGAATGCGAACCCATTGTGCCAGCTTACTCTCCTGGTCAGGAGACAGCCTCTGCCAGTCAGCAAAAGCCACTTTCCTAGTCTGACCACCTTGGAGACGTAGTTGGAGGGTTGATCGTGGTATCCCATACTCCAATGAGGCTCTCTTTTGACTCTTGCCGTTTGAGAAGTCCTTGAGAGCCTGACGAAGCTGATCTTCGGTATATTGAGGCATTAGATATAGAAGAAGGTATGTGCAAAAGATGAGCCCATTTGGACGCGAATTGAAAATGTTGTGATAAAAGGAGGTTGGGGGTGGGCATTGGGTTGTGGTGGATTTTCGCGTTTTTGTGGGTGCCAGAAACAGGGGGGTGCCAGGAAGTGGGGGGTTTGACTTATCGGATGAAGCAGAGGACCAGATGAGACACAAGCTAAGCGTGTATTACTTGAGTAAAATTGTAGCATCTCATACCGCTTACATCCATCATTCAAATTCAAGATTCAGAAGGAAAAACCTCTGCGTTGTTGAGATTCTTGCCTCTTCTTAAGCTTTTTCCGGCGTCTTGTAGTGAGTCTTAGCAAGAAACTAAATCAGCGCTGACAAGAAGAGACTACATGAGACAGATGTACATTCCAAAGCTTGTTCATATAGAAAAGAAATGATAAATACACTTTAACTTATCTGGCGATGAAGATGATGAGTCGGTTACTTCTCGACGTTCTTCAGTGACGATGAATGGTTCGCCATCTTCATGAGAGAGAGGGGTGATCTGATCCACATAGTGCTGAGTTAGTTACCTGGGCACCGTGTATCATACCAACTGAGCACCCGGTGTACAGTGCTAATAATGTTGCGTTGGACGGTGGTTAGATCAGGCAACCAGACTAAGAGCTGTGCCGCACCCGCCTGCCGCCGCTTCTTGGAGGCCGCTTCCCTCCCCCATGCCATCTTCTTACTCTCGCCGTTTGATTCTTCTGCCTTAAAACCATCTTCAACGCCGAATGTCCACGAATTGAGTTTCGTTGAGGCCATCCCTAGTGGTTCCCGTATCGTTTCCAAGATCCGCTGGCTCGGCCACCGGTGTAAGCCAGCCATAGACGACACACCAAAGTCACCCCTCACCATGCGGACTTCTCCTCAAGATACCTTCAACTCGCCGCCACCGAAACGGATCCGCCGGCGGTCACCTACCCACCACCATGGAGCTTTGTTCGCTACAGCCGTCGCCCCATCGGATGCTGACAGCTTTGCCTCAGTTCCGCCATACTGGACGCCTGCCGAGGACGCCTCCTTTGCGGACGTCTACCGTGGAACTTCCATCTATGGCGAGAGCTCCTGGCTCCAAAGCCATGGCATCAGTCAGGTAGACCAGCGATTTGGGAAGCCTTTACCCATTAGCGATCCATTTCGGTTCAACATCTTTCAGCCTACCTCGTCGCTTGCGCAGGCCCCTCCTCCCCCAGCCCTGAGCACAGTGTCCAGTATCACCCACTCATCGCCTTCAATTGTCTCCCAGCCGTCGTCTGCTGGCTCTGGGGTATCACCCACACAAACTGATTTTCCGTATGAATGGCCGACAACAAAGACTGCCTCGACAATCTCGTCCACCCAAGGTGCCACGAAAAGGTCTACCGACTTGAATGGCTCTACCGGCAGGGCTCAAAGCCGCTTTATCTGCTTGGGTCACCAATGCGACGAAACCTTTGACCAAGAAAAGGACTTGGCTTACCATTTCAAGACGGTCCACACTTACACCTGCAACTGGGCAAGCTGCGAACAACCCAGCTTTTCTTCAAAAGACGGTCTCACCTGGCACGTCAAGCTGGAGCACCTCCTGATCTGCCCAGCCCCTGGATGTACCGAGAGCTCATTCCAAACCAACCAGATACTTGAGAGTCATATAAGATGTGCTCATCCAGACGCCGAGGGCAATAACAAGGGGAAAGCTAAGGAGCCACTTTCGAAGCCGAAGCCTCTCGCCCAAACCATGGCCACGCCATCCTCGTCTCACGACACCAGCAGTGTCCCAGCACCATCCCAGAGAGAAAACCTGGAGGAACGAGCCATAAAGCAGATACTGTCCGTCACGGTATCCAAGAAGAAGTGCCGAGAGAAGCTGAGGGATGTTGTGGAGAAAAGGTATAGAAGACAGAGAGGAGACAAAGGTAACTACAACTAAGTCCGATTGGCAGAGCCCGCGTGCTGACTTGGCCAGGTCAAACTCCTCTCGCAGCCGAAAGCCCAAGCGATTTGTCCCGACCTCAAATATCACATTTGATCAACAATGCGGCTTTTGCTATAGTGTGGGAGCATGCAGTTTTACCGTTCCTCTCCGAGTTCATCCCAAAATGGTGCGGCCCCAAGCATATCCTCACCGCCACTCGCAATAAATCACTAGGCACGTGGCAAATCCGCATCACGGTTGGAGGCGAGTTGCCCTCGCGAGCTCGCAAAATCATCATTGCAGCACACGTCAGAGACCTATTACCCGAGAGCCATCGGGCCGGCGTCAAGTTTCTGTTCGTCAAGGGCTCTATTGACCGTCTCGTCTGGGCGAGAGGGTTGAGCAAGGAGATGCCTGACGAAATCTGCATGGCCAAGAACCCATACTACTTCAAAGACCCGTGCATGGGCGACAGCATTGGTATCGACGGCGATGCAGATTTCGAAGAGAGTACATCGACATTAGGACCCTGCCTACTTATTGGTGGCGGCAGCTACTGGCTTGCCAACTTCCATCCCTTCGTGGAAGCATACCAGCGCTTAGCATCAGTCAGCGTCCAACACCCATCACCCAGCGACCGAGGCCGTTGCATAGAAGAAAGGCACGACACATTACCCGATACGGACTTCGCTCTAGGTAGCCTCACCGCCACGTCGGGAATTGACCTGAAGACGACTCGCATAACCCATCATCCGTATTGGGAAGACTGCGACAAGGAGCCCCCTCTTGTCGCGACTGATTGGGTTCTCATCGCCTCCAAGACCCGTCAGGCCAACATCCTCCGTCGGTTCCCCTCCGAGACCATGCCTCTTCTCAAGGAGACCCCAGTCAAGACGACCAGCGCCGTCGTGCCGGGGGCCACTGTGGTCTCGACGGGCCGAACATCTGGCCAGCAGAGAGGGGAGGTCTGCGAGATCCCAGACTACGTCAGCGCCGAGATGAACGGCACTGGCAAGGCTACACGCGAGTGGTTCATCGAAGAGCCGTGCCCTTACGACGACGAAGAAGGGTGGATCCGCGGAGGCATTGGTGTGGAGGGCGACAGCGGCGCCGCCATTGTTGACGCTGAGACCAACAGCTTGGTCGGCCAGCTTTGGGGCCGCAACAGATACTGGGGTGGCGGTTCCCGCATAACCTATTTCACCCCCATCGGCGATCTGTTTGATGATATTCAGGAGAGATGTGACCAGCAAGCTCGACCTCAGCTCCCGCAATATCGGAATGAATCAGAATGTTACCCAGTATACCCCACTTGTCGACAATGCTACGACCTGCGAACGTACCTCGATAGCCGGCGGAGTTCACGCGAGTCACTCCGATCCATGATCGGGCGCAACGAAAGCGATCACGGAGACTTGACCTCAATCGGTGGAACATCAGAGCTGGCGACACCAAAGGACCATGCATTCTGGACTCGGGCCTCCGGCGTCGAGGAAGTCGGCACCTCATTCACCAGCATAATGTCACCGTCCGCCGCTCACCCGTTCTGCTTCACTCCACAACCTGGCACTCCAGGCATCGTTGACGTCAAAAGCCCATACGCCCTGACCCTAAGCGCAGAGGATCTTTACGACGACGACGCCTTCACACGCACGAACGAAAGCGGCCCCAGCAAGCGAGCAGCCGCAGTCCCACTAATGCGCAGTTCAAGTCAGAATGCCAAGAGGCAAAGGTTGCATTGAATATGCTATTCCTAGGCTGAGTGAGATATCCGACATCAGCCAGGGAATCCACCTCTCGCCATCTTCTTGGCCCTCTGGTCGCGGCGATTGTGGTTCGCCCGGGAGCTCTTGCTAGCTTCTTTTCTCCTCCGCGCGGCCTCGGTCTCCTTTTCACCAGTGGGGCCGGCCACGTTCCCACCTCCTCGGCCTCCGCCCCCTCTTTCACCACGACCGCGACCTCCTCGTCCACGACCGCCTCCGCCGCCTCGTGATGAGCTGCCACCACCGGTCTCAGAATCCTCGGCACCTGAGCCAGCCGGACTAGCTCGCCAGGCCGTTGACAGAATCTCGGTCTGGGTACCAGTAAACGCAGCGGCGCCGCTGTACTTGGCGTCGAGTCGACGCTTCTGGCCCGGGTTCCTCACAAGCATCAGCGCCCAGCCCTCAATAGCCTCGTCGGTCATGCCCGTCTCTTCCCTCAACTTTCCTCTTGCCGGGCCTCTCCTCGTCGTAGCCTGCCTGTCGAATACATTAGGATCGGCCTGGAACGCCTTGTACAGCGTCTCTTCGCTAGCATCCTTTGAACCATCTGCCTCCTCGTTGGCGTTGTCGACCGTGCCTCCAACATCGTCTGCATCGTAGGTGTCGTCACGTTCGTCGTCATCCGAGTCGAATGCGGCGAGTGCAGACAAGATGGCCGCCTTATTCGGCGCAGTGGATCTGTCTTTGAGTACGTCTTCGGCCGTCTTTTCAGGTCCTTTCTTTCCAAAGTGGAGTCTGGAAACATCCAGCTCCAATCTGTCGAGTTCATCGTCGTCAAACACATTGTGGCGTTCAGGTAATTGCGGTGGCGTTGGTCTGGGTTCGAGCTGGCTTTTCCTTCTTTCCAACGTGGGGGATCTGTGATATCGTTAGCCTTTGCGTAGAACACACATAAGAATGAGAAAACATACAACGGAGCAGAGCGGTCCATCGCCGCCAGGTGCGGAGGCAACGAATCCTCTAGTAAATGAGCCGTAACAATCTCCGTATTGTCGCCATACTCATCAAACAGCTTCGAGATGAACCCCGACCCCAGATCCGGAAACAGATCTTGGATGAGTGAAATCTGACTCTGCCGGTGCATGTGCATTTCCGCCTGAACCTGTCCCTCCTCCGCGACATCTCTCCCTTTGCCTTTGTCAACCTTTCGCTTGACGAGCCTCTTTGGCCGCATCATTCTGCCACCAGGCTTCTTGAATCCCTCTAGCGCCGAAATACGTGACTTTAACGCCGTCGACGCCGCGCCCTTCTCTTCGGCCCTCTTGGATAACTGCTTCAGCACCGGCGTAACGGTAACCAACTCCGCCACAAGCGAATCATGAACGTTCAACGGGCCAGTCCTATGCGTCTCAGCAGCAGACTTTAGCGAAAACAGCACGTCAGCAAGCATCCCGAAACGAGGCTGCTCGCCCTCCGTAAGGCCAATGAGACAGAGGTACATCGTCGCGACGAGGACCTTGCGCAGCGGCGGGTTCGTAATTTTGAATGCCGTCACCAGGCCATCGAAGAAATCTGAGCCGGCGAGGAAGAAGGCTGCTGCGTGCGGGGAGGCGTGGAGTAAATGGTTCAGGTTCGTGAGGTGGGCCTCGAGGAATTTCAGATCTGCTTTGAGACCTGCTTCCATTGATTGCGCGAGGGACTTTTTGAGGCCTGCTAGGGGGTGCTCGAGGACGCTGACGTGGAGGGTAAAGGCTTTCGAGAGTGTGAGCGGCGCATTTTTGCGGTAGAGCGTTGAAAAGGCGCAGAGGAAGGGGGCTGTTGTTAGGGGTGTTGGCGGTGATGTTGTCGGGTTTGTGAGAAGGCGGGACGTGAGTGTGAATGTTGACCTCAGTAGGGCCTTTGATGTCGTGGAGGAGGAGGATCCAAGGGTTGGTGAGGGTCCTGTTTCGGCGACTTGTGTTGTAAAGGAGGAGAGGAAGGCTGGGATGGAGGCGTGTTCTTTTGCGGCGGCGCGGGCGAGGTCTTTATCTGGGAGGGCGAGGTAGGCTTGCGTCAGGGTCGCCCAGGCTTTGAGGAGGGTTTCCCATTCTGGAGGTGTGAGTTTTGCGCGCCATGATGGCGTGGGGAAGGGGGCTAGGGGTGGGAGGGAGGTTGCCATTGTTGCTGGAGCTCTGGGGTGAGTGAGGTGAAGTGAGTGAGATGTGAGATGGGAGCTGGAACTGGCGGGGTAAGATGTGCCCAGAGGTGAGGATTTCTATTGCGGGATGCAAGAATTGGATGGTATGCTCTTAGGAAGAGCTCGTCGTCCGGTCGTTGTTGCGCATCCAGAGGGTTTTGGCAATGAATTTTGAGGTGGCGATGAGGTGAACTGAGGCTGTTCTCAAGAGAGACGTCTTTGTCTCTCGCCGGATGATTCATTCATTGACGTCGGTGCCTCTCCCCAGCCAGCCATGCAGTGAGCTTTCGGCGGAGCTTCAAATGTGGAAGTGGATATCTACTTCAATGGTGGGGTTCTGTGCTGTTTGCTTCCTGCCGCCGCAAATGGCCAGCTCGAAAAGATACGTATTTTTTTTTCCGACATCCCACTTTTGCGCTAAACCTACCTAGGCTTAGTCACACCACTCGGTAAAGCCCTACTTTCCAAACCCCACGAAAAAAAGTTCGCGATCGCAATTCTTTCCGTCCGCAAGCTCACCAGCCGACAAGATCATCAGCCTTCATCACTTTGCCGCAACCAAGCCGTTCGAGTCGTGAAGGAAATTCAATCTCTCCCTAACCTACCACCAAAACCCAACAACCGAACCTCTTCGTTCAACAACAACCTTCAAAATGTCTTACAACAAGGACAAGGACTTCGGCGAGGCGCCCAAGACGCACAAGATCCGCATCACCCTCTCCTCCCGCAAGGTCCAGTCCCTCGAGAAGGTCAGCGCCGAGCTCATTGAGCGCGCCAAGTCAAAGGACCTCCGCGTCTCCGGCCCCGTTCGCCTGCCCACCAAGACCCTCAAGGTCACCACCCGCAAGACCCCTTGCGGTGAGGGTTCCAAGACCTGGGATTGCTTCGAGATGCGCATCCACAAGCGTCTCATTGAGTGAGTCCTCCTTCTGCCCCCCGTCAGCGCAGTCATTGCGCAATTGAGCGCGGCTACGAAGAATCGAGATTTTTGAGTAAATTGACTAACGATGAAAACAGCCTCAACGCCCCCACCGAGATCGTCAAGCAGATCATCATCAACATCGAGGCCGGTGTCGAGGTCGAGGTCACCATTGCCGCATAAGCGAATTGGAAAACCACGGCCCGAAAAAAAAAATGTTGTAAAGACGAGTTGTTGTAGGAGGGACGAAATGGTATGGGCTTCGGACTTGGGAATGCTGCGTTGCTGAAGCTCACGACCAGAGAGAGGGCCGAAAGGTTTTGACCTCGGCGCGTAGTTATGCGAAGGCGGCGGGACGAGTGAGGCGGTCTAGATACCACCCGAATCAACTGATGATCCCCCATTTAAATTCCCTCGCTGGTGATGTGTCGTGCGAACGTGCCATTACTCTTGACGCCCCAAATGAAGTCACGATCGTGATCCAGGTCATGGTGGATGTGAAGTGAAAGGCCTTGGTCACCTGTGATTGATGTAGCCAACTTCCAGAGACCTTGAATGTTTGAGCACTTGGCGCCCACTTTGAGTGCAGTACCTACTTAGCACCATAATATCACATGCCCCAATTTGCTACCAGCCAGATACCAAACCCCCGGTCACCAACTGATTTTTTTTTTTTTGAAATCAACGCCGTGCAATGCCAGCCCCCTTTACACAAGTACAAATAGACCGTTATTGGTTCTCGTCTCCTCTCTCCTCTCCCCTGTCCCCCCCTTTTACAGATCCCAAAGGCAAAACTCTCTCTTGGGCGGCAGCTCGGGCATGAGTCCCTCAAACTTGCCCGTCTGCGTAAACGCCTGCCACTGTTGCTTCGACTTGTCGTCATATAACTCGTCGGGCAGTTCAGTGTCCTTGTAGTAGTTTGGCGGGCCATCCGGGAACCATATCCTGGACCACGCGCCGTTGAAGGCCCGGATGCCGGGCAAGTTGTTCTGGTAGGTGACGGGCTTGCCCTTCCAGTTGGACAGCCGCCCATTCATGTCCTTGGAGCTGTAGCTCGACACGGGTGGATGCTGTCTCGAGCTCCCCGGCGGGTACGGTCCGCTCCCAGGCGCCGCCGCTTGTTGCGCGGCGGGCGCAGCTGGAGCAGCGGTCTGCCCTCCGAAAGGGTTTGGTGCTGATCCAACCGCCCCGAGGCCACCGGACGGCTGACTGAACGGAGACGCATTATTCTGTCCGAAATGGTTCGTCTTTTGGCCGAGCTGAGCTGGTTGTCTGAATCCGCTGGCGGGCTGCGTTGGCTGTGCTGGCTGAGCATTCGCCGCCGGCTGACCGAAGGCGCTGGGCTGCGCATCGGATTTCGCTCCAAAGGGGTTGCTGGCCGCCGGTTGCGCTTGAGAAGGCTGCCCGAAGGGATTCGAAGATGCAGTTTGAGCCGGTTGTCCAAACGCGCCTGTTGTCGCAGGCTGTGCTGGCTGACCAAACGGACTTGGGTTCGCCTGGGCTGGAGCCCCGAAAGGGTTGGCGTTCTGTGTCGTATTTTGTGCGGGCTGTCCAAAGGGGCTAGGACTGGCAGTGTTCTGCGAAGCCTGACCGAACGGACTGGGTGTATTGCTGCTGCCTCCGGCGCTGGCGAACGGGCTGGCACCGCTCGTCGCGCCACCAAAGGGATTCGGCTTTTGTCCGAGAGCACTTGCTTGGCCAAACGCGCTGCCGCCTCCGCCAAGTTGAGATGGTTGACCGAAAGCACTGCCGCCTGTTGCCGCTGCTGGTTGTGCTGGCTGCCCAAACGCAGGCGCGCCGAAGGGATTTGGCTTCTGGCCCAGTGCTGAAGCCTGGCCAAATGCCGATGTTCCACCTCCCAGCGCGCTGGGTTGTCCAAAGGCAGATGAAGGTTGCGATGTCTGGCCAAAGGCCGGTGCTGAGCTGCTTGCGGCTCCAAACGCCGACGTAGGTTGTGATGGTTGGCCGAATGCTGAAGTCTGCTGCGATGGTTGCGACGTCTGACCAAAAGCTGGCGTGCCAAAGGGATTCGCACGTTGCCCCAAGGCCGCTGGCTGTCCAAAGGCGCTCCCTGTTGAAGCTCCACCGCCGCCACCAAAAGCAGAAGTCGTGTTGGTGTTGTTGGAGGAGAACGGGTTCGACGACGCTGCGTTCGAGTTTGACGAAAAAGGGTTCTGTTGTGAAGAAGCGGCCCGTTTTCCCACTGCAAACTCCCCTGTGGTCCCACCTGGCAACGTGCCTTGCTTGCAGATATCTATCCTGTTGGGATGTGTCTGTTCGGCTGAGATGATGAATTGTATAGCTCCGTCAAGGTTGCCTACTGCCGTCTTCATTTGTTGCTGGGCTTGCTGGTATAGCTCTTGTGCTTGATTGAGCTTTGGGGTCCGTCAGCTGATGGATCTATAGACCTATGCAAGGCGACTTACCGCTTGTTGAGGATTTCCAGAGGCTGTCGCCATCATGTGAACGAGTCTCATCTCCTCAAAACTCTGCTCGCGCAGGTTGCCACCGAAGAGCTGTTCCGGAGCATCCCTCCCAGGGCCGTAGGCGGACAAGATCCATTGCGGCGCTTCTGATGTCAGATCCTTCTCAATGGCCTCCTTTAATAGTGAGTATGGTAGGCCTGATTATCTGTAAGCAAAATTGGTCGTCGAAGACTCCGAGGAGACGCGGTCGCTGGACGAACCATCGTTGTTGTTGCCGCCTCGATTGAATCCCCCTCCAGTGTTTTGGCCAAAGGCTGCGAAGCGGTTGTTTGATTGCGACCTTGGGTGCTCGAATCGGCAGTTCTCTGGATATGACGTGTCAGCCTCTTGAATCCGAGTATGCGATTGAGACCCCCCGAGGGAGGGGTGATGGGTGCATAGCAAGTGACGTACGTCCATACCTGCAGTTCCCCTGCTCGTAGAACTTGCAGACCACCATCCTGGTTGATGTTCAGGCGATTTCGCAATGCAAATGGCGTAGTTCCAGCGGCTATGTCATTTCGTACCCGTCGGAAGCTCGAGATTTGCCAGGGATTCGAGGGTGAACAAAGGGTCAAGCTGTTGAACTCAAAACAGAGCGCGGAGATTGGGTGTCGAGAAAGAAATCGTTGACAGCCTTTCTCAGCCTTGCCGGCGCGTGGCTCTAGCGCGCTGTGGTGAGCCAATGGGAAATCTGCACCGTGCGCTGACAGTGTGTCGGTCGCAAACACTGTCCTTTCGTCTTCTTGCCCAAATAGTTGCACTTACACCACCAACAAACACTCGACATCATCCATCTTCCATCTCTTAGTTCTCCAGCTGATCAATTCTACCAAAGAAAAATCATTCACATCTTGATTTTGGCTTTGCCAATTTTGGAGGATGTGGGAATATCCCGCCTCGGGGTCTCAACAGTGTTCTCCAAGGATTGACCAAACCGGCACCAGGTATTGAGAATAACACTTCTTACCATGGCTTTCGCACATACACAGAGTCATTTTAGCTTATCGGCGCCACGGTTCTCCTCCTCAAAATCACATGTTCGATGGCTAATCAAGGATTGAGTTCATAATTTCATTACTCCAAATCAGTTACGACTACTCTAAGAGGTTCATCTATCCAATAACACCAGCAACCATGGGCGCCAGCTGCTCGCTAACATAGTTGAGGTTCCTCCACTCAGACCAGTCCGCATTCAACAGACCCCACGACTCCTCAAAGTTCTGCGTTCCCTGACGGATGTAGTAGCTACCCACCAGAACCCAGATGAAGAAGCTGCCCTGGATCTGAGGCAAGTACGATGCCAGGCACGTTGAGTAGGTGTTGAGGTATGTGTTGTCGTTCATGTTGAAGCCAAACTCGGTCAGCGCCACAGGGAAGACATTGACCGTCGCAGGATCCGAGGCATTCATGGCCTGGAAGCCCTTGGTGTATAGGTTGTTGCTCAAGCTGGCGCAGCTGCCGATGGAGCCCTCGTAGTTGTGGATCTCAAGAACGAGCTTGTTGGCGTATCCCTCAAAGTCAGAGAGCTGGAAGGTGCCGTTACCGGGCGTCAATGCCGTGCCGGCGAAGGCAGGCACAACGGTCGTGTCGTAGTTGAGGCCTGAGAGGAAGATGAGCAGGCCAGGGTTGGCGCCGTTGATGGCGTTGGTGCCATCCTGGATGTACTTGTACCAATCCTGCCAGTTGTACGAAGCAGCGACCAGCTCGTCGTTATCCGTGGCCTGGCGAAGCTCGTTGCGGAGGGACATGGCGACAAGGGCAGTCCACGATTTTCCCTGACGATGGTTATCAGCTTGGATTCTACAGCATCTTCCCTTCTTTCGATTCACTTACATGGTTGGCCATGTAGGTCAGGCCGCGCACCCAGTTGGCGAGATCGAACTCGCGGTCTCCCCACCAAGTGTTGCCGTCATTTCCAGAGCAGCACCACTTGCCGGTGGACATGTGGTTATCGAGGAGGATGTAGACTTCCTGCTTGGCGCACTCAGCAGCAATGGCATCGTAAACCTTTGGGTGCGTATTTTAGCGGGTGTCGAGCTTCGCGAAGGAGCGGGAGAGCAAATAACATACCTCGAGACGGGTGGTCGCCTCCGTGAAGGAAGGGTTGTTGGCCAAGACCTGCGCAAGGACGGCAGTACCGTTGGTCTCACCAAGGCCGTCGATGAAAGCCGTCTTGATGTCAATGTCCTTGCCGTCGTTGGCGTAGATCTGGTCGACGAGCTCAATCGCGTAGGTCAGACGGATGGCGTTCATGCCGATGCTCTTGATCTTGGACACGACGCCCTCGACGGAGAGGAACTGCAGGCCCTCAGGAACCATAACCTCGCCGTGACCGGGCCAGTTGGTGCCGGCGAACTGAATGTGGTTGCCAGCGGCATCGACAGCCCAGCGACCGTCCGTCACAAGCGGGCCATTGGGCCAGCTGGTCTGTCTGGCCTGAGGGAGTGCGGCGCAAAGTGGCGCCGCGGAGCTGGCGACGGCGAGGAGGGAGGTGAAGAACTTCATTGTGTCGGGCAGTTTTGACTGAGAAACCGACGCGTCCGAGATGGGAGCTATCACTACAAAGAAGGTCGCAATGGCATCATCGTGCGGGAACCCTTGAGCTCTTATACGACCCGAAGAGTTCATAGAGCATGCAATTCGGAGGCATTCCCGCTCCAATCGAGCACTCGCCGTTGCTACCTCATCCCACGGACCGAGAGCGGGACCTGCAACTAGACCAGGAACGCGACACTGACATCACGAGCATTGGCAGCAGTAGCGATGCTTTGGGAGGGTGCAACGTTCCTTGAATCAACGGCCGCCATTTTCATGACTAGTCGTCGACCATGTCCCCCAGCCCGCAGCGGGGCATCTCCGGGTCCTCCCTCAGGTCATGATCCCAAGTTGCCAGGGTAGCGACACACCTCGGAGGCGGCTTTCGCCCGAGAAGACGAGCACAGCCGGGACCCGCGTCCTCTTGGGGATGGAAGCCAAGGGTCCAAGATTGACCATTGAGTGGATGCTAGGGAGTCAGGCGATGATTGTCGCCAGGAACAGCAAGGTCGTGCCGTACGGCGTGAGATCGGCTCCCGCAAAGTCTCGAGACAAGCTGGAGTCTATGGAGAGATTCTTGCGTCTCGCCCCCGCATCGCTTGTCGAATATGCCGATGGGGAAACCGACGGATCCCGGCTCCCCAGCTCTGATTCCTTTAGTGTTGGTGTTCCCCACACTCCGATCCCCTCCTCTTCATCGAACTGTTCAACGGCCCAAGCATCCCCAAATTGGCCGGTTCTGCGCGATCACAAGATACTAGTCTGGGTGGTTGACGTTGCATGGGGGTGGAGAAGAAAGCTTTCACAACGAGCCGGCTCCGTGATCCCCGCGAGCCGAACGAAAGAACGTTTTGAAAGATACGAAAGAAAACGGACAATAGCGGAGACGACGTGCCTGACAGGGAAATGCCCGCCGCCGATCAAGAGCCGAACCACAAAGACTAAATGTGGCAGTTGGAGAAACATACAAGCGGGGAAAGCTTTCGAACGATCTGAATGGCGCGCAAGTTCGGACGGACGAGTCCTCGCGAGGAGCTTTCACCAGCATTTGGCTCCACCACTGTACCTTGGAACGAGGAGTTGGTTTCTCTGCCATTATTGGCTCTCATGAAGCATATGTATCAATTGGCACGTGCTAACAAGTCCTCTCGACGCTCGATGACGACAACTTCACACGGCTCCGAATCCGCGGCACAGAAGGTGAAGCAGGGATCTCTAACACCAGCTTCAGCCCAGCCCAGCCCAGCTCGGTAGAAACATCACCAACAACCTTTCCAGCATCACTCTCATGCCCTCGCCCTAAATTCCAACAACGGTCCGTCCTTCATACTCGTAAACGTGTCATACAATTGCATCTCCGAGACCCGCCTCCGGCCCTCGTCCAAATCTGCGCGTCCCTCAGCCGGATCAACCACGCCCACAGCCTTGCGCATATCGTATAAGAAAAGCGTTCTCGCCAACGCGGTCGACATTTCAGCATACGCAAGACCCTTGCCAATACACCCTCTGGCTCCAATCGAAAACGGACAAAACGCGCTCTGCGCTCTCGCCGTGTCTGCTTCGGTCGTCTCTCTGCCCCCAAACAACGGGTTCGCCGCGCCGACGATCCACCGCTCCGGGACGTAGTCGTACGCTGAGGGGAAGTAGTCCTCGTTGTGATGGATCGTGTAGTGCGGCGTGCCGACGACGGTTCCGGCGGGAATATGCGCGCCGTCAATGGTCATGCCGCCTGTGAGGACCTCGCGGGGGAGGAGGCCGCCGACGGAGGGGGACAGGCGCATCGCTTCGTCGATGCAGGCGCGGAGGTAGGTGCATGTGTTGATTGTTGCGCCTTGGCGGATCTCCTCGACTTCGGAGAACTTGCTGCGGACCTCGGCGGTCGCGCGCTGGAGGGCTGCGGGGTTGCGGGAGAGGTAGAAGAGGGTTGCTGCCATGGCTGTTGACGTGGTGTCGGCGCCGGCGATGATACTGATTTACGTGTTAGTCTCGGCTTAGATCTCTGTGGTGTATGGAAGCTGGACAGGAAAACCATGAACTCACAGTAGGTTCGACTCGCCCCAGAGCTCGGGCGTCGAGAAGCCCAATCCCGTCTCCGGGTCGCGCGCCTTGAGGAGGTAGTAGAAGAAGTCGCGTCGGTCCGTATCTTCACCGAGCTTCGTACGCTCCGTCAGCTGCGCCTTGCTGTATGCCATGTACCGCGCGCGTCCGGCAGCGATAGTCGGGAAGAGGAGCTTGTCGAGCTTGAGCTTGTCGACGATGGGCATGGTGCCGCACTGGGGGTCCGTCAGTCCACGTTTCTCTCGAACCACCCTCTCAAGGGCCGCATCCCAGCACTTTGTCAACTCACAAGAAGATGCCTCTTTGTCGCCGCAGCAATCAAATCCAACGCAAACCGGTTATCCGGCGCCTCAAGCATATGAAACGCTTTCCCAAACGACAAGTCTCCCAAGATATCCATGGCGAGGTAGTTACACCAGTCCGTCATGTTCTTGGGCGTCGACCACCCCTTGGTATCGGCGGACGCGCCCCGGCCAATCTCGGCGGTGAAGGAGCGCACGTTTCCGATGATGTAGCGTTCCATCTCCTTCATGGCCGAGTCGGAGAAGCCATGGGCGAGAACGCGGCGCTTGCGGGCGTGGACGTCCTTGTCGCGGGCGTTGTGGGTGTTGGGCGCCGGGTGGACGAAGGCGTTGTAGAATTCTGCTTTGCCGACGTTGGAGCGGAAGCCGTAGATTTCTTTGAGGGCTGTGGCGGAGTTGAAGGAGACTGAGTTGGGGCCGAAGCGGACGATTTTGCCTTGAGGTTTGTTAGTGGTGCTGTTTCCGTGGCTCTCTCTCTCTCTCTCTCTCTCTCTCTCTCTCTCTCTCTCTCTCTTTCTCAGTGTCTTCCCCCCTCTCTGGCAATGCCTCCTTGCCGGTCTCACAAAGAGTGAGGGATGAATTGGCACAAGTGCCGAAGGTGAGTAGGTAACATACCGTATTGCCTGTGAAGCTTGTAAAAGTCGAGATGTCTATCGCCGTTCCAGGCGTGATAGAGCTGGTATCCATCCATGACCTTTGCGATGAGCGGTCCTGGGTACTTTGCCAGGGGATGGAAGAAGATGCGGTACACGACGATTCCGGCGACCTATTTCGTTGGCTGTCAGATCAGGTTCCTCTCATTCCCAGCCAACGCTGATCGGCTTCATCAAGCCCTCATTGTCGGCAATGATGAAGACTGGGACTTACGTAGAGCACGCCTCCCACGGCGGCGAGGCCTAGCCAGGCCCAGAGATGACTCGTCTCCATTCTCACTTCTTCTGCCTCGTTTTCAACAATGTCGTGATTTAAAAGGTGTCGTCTCTCTTCGTTTCGGGTGATTGTTACACAACAGTATGTCTCGACACACGAAGCCGAGGATATAGTCCGGTGTAAGTAATACCCAATCACCACTTTTCACCCTTTCTTCTTTTTTCCAATATGAAGTTCTCAAGTGGTAAGACCTTCTTCACAGCAATCTCACCTTCGTTCTATCCGTATCTCCCGGCGAAAAGGAGGGCACACCTCTCTTCTTATTTGTCTTACACGTTCCCCTTTCTTTCTTGTCTCTTTCCCGATGGCCCATCGGCTTTCCACGGTCCAAGACGGGAATGACGGGCGCGGGCGGTGCGCTTTTACCCCACGCCGCAAGGACCGGGCGGGCAAACCATGGACACAACACCTTTGGACACAAATTTGGGGAAGTGCAATACCTAGATACCTAGCAGGATGTGCCAAAATATCAGCTGTAACAAATGACACAGTCCCCATGCGCAACAAGGTCTTAGTAGGAATGCTGTAAGAAAAAGAGGGCGGCGGGCAAAGCCGCAAAAAGGCGCAGATCCGTCTTATCACGCTTACGCCCGCCCAACCTTCCTGTTTCGGGAGTGACCTTTGAAAGGGAACACTGGAACGTCGCGGCTACTCGCGGGGAGAGAGAGGTTGAGAACGGACGCGGACTTGGGGATCTCTGTCCTCTAGTGACGCCGCAATACCTGCTTACCTTACCCCGGGCTTTTTGTTCCCTTCTTTTCTCGGCTCGTTCAGCCCGTAGATAGCCATGGACGATACTGCTACGGTGCTACCCCAAGATCTCGCATCTTTGATACCCACCCGGCAAGCTTCCCCCGCCCCAATCCACGCCCGCCAAAACGCCAGACGAATGCAAGATGCGTGGATGGCGTCCTCGAGTCGACCGCCCCCCCGGCAGCAAGGTTTCGCAAGTGTGCATGTGAGCCAACCAGAGACATTGCGATTACAAACTCCATGCGCGGTGAGTAAGGGTCAACCCCCTTTGCTCGCAGTGCCCTCGCTGTTCTTGTCTCTTTGCCGAGCTCTGGCACCCAGTTCTTTTCCGTCCGCGTCTTTCCCGATATTCGAAAGCTTGTCTTACATCTTTCCCGAATACCCTTTCCCGATACTCTTCTTCTTTCCCGAGGATTTGGAGAAATTGGAGATATTACTGGACGAATATCCGTAATTGGCCAACGGGATCGGCTTTCGGCGGTGGAGTTCCCTTCTTCCCCCGCTTTACACCGTGCACCGTTGCGGGTCCTGCGGAGAAGACGGGGGAAGAGAAACCTGGCGTGCCTGGATGGCGGGGAGGAATTCCGCTCCAGGTCCGCGGTTTGTGAACTCGTTTGGCGACGGCTTGAGGATCTCGAGGGCTTGGGATCGTGTGTAGTTGTTGTGGGTTCTTTTAGGGAGATGAACGAGGGTTTAGAATGTTATTGCTAGCTAGGTAGGTAGTCCTGTAGCAGCTATAAAGCTACGCCACTATTAGCCACCTCAGTACGTGCACACACGACAAGCCCAGGGCGCTCAACTCACCTAGATAGCAATTCTTTGAATATAGGTAACTTACATTTTCATAGCCACACGCTCTGGAGTCATCGCAACAATGCATTCGCTCTCTCTACAAGCGGCGAATACGTAAATCCAGCTTTCCTGGATGTCAAAGAGTGACGGTTTCCAAACTAGCACATCACGACTTTCCGTTTAAACAGTTTCTATCACGGCTACGGCGTTTCCTTTCCCTTCCCGCCTTTTCAAATATATTCTACTTGTAATATACGAAGAGAAGGTAGAACTCAAAGTTCGAAATGCTAAACGCAGCCCTCGAAGTAGCCTTCCCCGATACCGCTATTTCCGGCGCAGACATTGCGATTCAGCTCATGGAGAAAGCCCGCCTTTCCACGGCCAAGAAGCGACAGTATGTGGACATGACCGGAAACGACGAGCCTGATCCTACTCCTTCCAGAGTCTGCCGCAAGCTGCTCGAGCCCGTCGCGTCTTCATAGAGGGGGCGATGAAACTCAAAAGACCTAACAGCCAAGGTAAGCACGTGACTATGTATGAACTATCCAAGGTACCTGGTATGAGACCAACTAAAATCTAGAACGTTTGTCTAGTGAGTCGTCTACGTTACTTGGTTAGGTGTCTGTACTCGGGCCGTTCCTAGATCAAGAGGTGTCTGGTGATAGTGAGTTATGGTATAGTAGTATTTTAAGTATCAAGGGGGTGCATGCATGCATAAAGAAAGAACCACTAATTTTCTTTACTTCTCGTCCGTATCGGAGTGATTCGAACGAATACGTGAACGACGATGCCTGAAAGGTAGAAAGGTTAGGGTAGAAGCCTTAGAAAGGTTGAAAGCAACGGGATCGGAAAGTAAGAAGCTGTGAACAATCATGACCAAGACACATAATGGGTGGGATCATAGAGAGTGGTGGCCTTGCCCATGACATCGATACGGAGGAAAGGCAAGATAGGATGGCAGCAACGGTAGCAATAAAAGGTAGGACAGTGTCTCGGCAGCAACCCACACGCTCTTACACCAAACATGCAAACACCCAGAGGCTCATTGAACAGGTAAACTCTCATTGTATTAAGTATATACGCCCCAACCTCCGCCACCAACATAAGAAAACATTGACATTACACCCCGGCCTTCATCCAATTCCTACCCCATAAACTCGTTTTCGTTTCCATAAATCAATGATTGTAATATCTCGGCTCGTTGAACACGTGGTACCGGTGATCACGCACGCCCTGGCCCCGGAACATGGCCGGGAATCTCCAGCCCTGCGGCACCTCCTCCTCCGTAACACGCTTATTTCGCGTATTCTCGTCCACCGCCTCGACCTGCAGCACCTCGTCTTTGGACTTGGGGATGACAAACTTGGCCACCTGCAGCTCCGTGTCGGTGATTGTGCTGCGGCTGACGCGCGCGTAGCCAGTGCGCTTGAGGCCCTTGTATAGGATGTACTCGCACCAGCGGTCCCAGTCGGTCGGGTCGACGTCGTGCATACCGGATGTGCTGCTGACGTAGGTGTTGTAGTTACCTTGCAGGGGCTTGGTGACGAGGTAGGACAGCAGGACGGAGGGGTTCTTTGATTCGCCCATGAGCTTGGAGAGGTACTCGGTCTGCAGACGGCGGTCTTCGGGGTCCTCCTCCTGTCCGGAGTGGAACACGAAGACGTCGACCTCTTGGCCGTACACGTCGAGGGTGGCGGCGATGGCGGGTGCGAGTTCGCCCACGGGACTGGGGAGCAGGTGGTGCGTCGACTTGATAATCGGGAATTTGGAGAGCAGCGCGGAGCCCCAGGTGTGCTTGTTGGGGCCTGGGCCGTAGTCGACGTACATTCCGAGGTCCTCGGCGAGGAACTGCGTGGTGTCGCGGTTGCCCATGATGATGCGTTGCAGGTCAGACTCGAGGAGACCCACAACGTCCAGTTCGAGCTCCTTGATGAGGTCGCGCATGCGGTACTCGGAAGACCACATGTCGTTGTCGAGGGAGAAGTGAATGGTCCAGATACCGGCCGTCATGATGCGATCTTCAGGGTGGTATGGCTTGTAGTCGTTGGTGGGGAAGCGCATGAAGGCTGCGGCGAGGAAGACGATGTTGACAAAGGCGGCTGCGATCGTGTTGTACTTCTTGTGCTGCGACGGGGATGCGCGGCGGGTATCGCGGCGGCGGGCCTGCGAGGAGGTAAGGTCGAAGACACCGGCGCCGATGAGGATAAATGTGGTCATCATGACCCAGTCAGTGTGCTCGCGAACCAAGGGGCCACCAGGCACGAATGCATAGGCAACGACCCAGACGTGGAACAGAACCATGATGTTGTAGATGAAGAACCCGAGACCGAATGTTGTGCCAGGGCTTCTCTTGGCCGCGGTGGAAAGGAAAGGCACAGACAGACCCATCAGGTAGAAGGCCGTGGTGAGAGCACCGTAGTAGCCGAACCAGTGGTGGTATGAGGTCAAGACGGCCGCACCAACACAGCCAACGCCGTAGGCGGTCCACGAGCTCATTACGGAAGGGCGGTAGAGGCCGACCAGGAGACCAGCAGTCATTGCGACAATAGTCATCCAGCCGTAGGTGTTGGAAGTAGGTCCACGGATCGGGTAACCGTCCCAGACCCAAAGGATCATGGTGCTGGTATCAGAGAGCAGGGAGTGGATGCCGAAGAAGAGACCACCAACGCCAAAGGCAGCGAGGACAGAAGAGCCACCCTTCTTGGAGTCTTCCGGAATATCGCCGCTAGTCAGGGGCGCTCTCCGAGTGAATCGCAGAGCAGCTACCACAGCAATGGCAAAGCCAGTCGCGTTCCAACCTCCGTTGGCGGCGTGCATGACAGGCCACAGCGGGTTGTTGGTCCACCAGATGAATTTGGCCGTGGAAGATGCGACGAGACCTAGGGTCCAAGCCATGATTCGGGATTCGAGACGGCTCTGGTGGGCTCTCTCGGACCAGAACGCAGCAGTCCAGCCGAGGCAAGAAGTGGCCACGGCGAAGCCAACGGTGAAGAGACGGTAGGCCGGGTCAAGAACCTGGTAAGCCAGCAGTCCGATCAGCGAGATGAGGTGGATCGCACGCTGGTTGTTGACGACGAGGGAGCGAACGCTGCGAATGCCCAAGATTGCGGGCAAGATGGTTGACATGACAAAGGCCTCGTAGCCAGAGATGCCCATGTGCCAAAGGGGGAAGTACCACACCAAGACTCCCAAGCTGGTCAACATGGACCAAAAGATGAAGCCGTGGTAGACATCGGCGGCGGTGTCGAGGGCCTCGGTCCAGGTGAAGCGGCCAGTCAACATGTTTGCGCTCGCCTTTTCCTTTCTTGAAGCAAGTCAGCTGCTGCACATCTGATCACGAAATTCCACAGACTTACTGCTTCTCAAGCACGGCGGACGGAACGGATGACCGATTCTCACTATAGCAAGACTTAGATTGTGCTCTTCAACTGGATCTATTTTTTGCCTGGTGTACAGTATGTACAAGACTATTTCGGGAGCCATTGGACGTACCCCTTGCTTGCTCCCTTGACATCCTTGATTACCACTTCGAAAGTGCTGAAGTCGAGAGCCGTCACGGCGTCAAAGGCAACGTCGAAGAGGATGAGGGCCCATTCGAAGAAGGCGTAGATCGTGTAAGCTGTGCGCGGTTAGCTACTACAGTCTTGCGCAACCCTCCAAGGCCGAACAGCTTACCTCCCGCAACGCGGTGGACCTTGTGCTGGATGAAGAAGTAGATCAAGGGCACCAAGGTACCGAAGAACGAGCTGGCAATCAGCTTGCGGTACTTGATGGCCTGGGGGTTCGGCGGGCTCAGCATGACGCATCCAATCGTCCACGGGAGGGATGCGACAATGTAGGAGATCATAAAGATGTCGTGCCAGTCGTGGGCGTCGGTCGAGGTTACGTATGTAAAGCCTCCGCACATACACGTGCGCAAGATGCCCATCGCCAGAGTAAACTTTGGCAGTGTCTGTCCGGGTCTCCTCGTCAAGAGGTACCACAGGCCGACGAGTGCGAATCGCGGGCCAGAGGTGATTGCGATGAAGAACATGAAGAAGGACCGCTCGGGGTATCGGTCGCCAATTGTCGCGGAAACGGAGGGGAACCACTCGTCGGGGTATCCGTACCACTCATTTTGGACAATCTTGTGGTAATGCAGCGAGACGCCTACTATAAATGCGCTGATGAAGGCAGCTATCGTGAAAAGTCAGCTTTGGGAGCTTCCGGGATGGTCGTACGACCACGAAAAGTGCCCCGCGACAGCATCGCGACCAGCGGCGGCAACAGCCCCGGGCGCAAAGACTTACTGTAAGCTGTAGCAGTATGCAGGTAGCTGATCCACTGGCCATTGAAGACCAGCGCGACGCCGCCGTCCTTGTCTTTGTACCTTGACGCCATCGCGAACCTCTACTTGCTCTGAGCCTCTCTCTCGGGGGGATGAATTCTCTCTCACTCTCTCAACTCGAACGAGAAAAACAAAGAGAAAAGAAGCTCATCCGGGGGATCCGGGGAGGCAATGACACGAGCTGGCGAGGGGGGGGGAAAGGACTTAGAAGGATGAATGGAGGGGGAGGGCCGAGAGAAGGGCGGAAATAAGAAAGAATTGTGCTAGGCAGTTGCACAACTAATTAACCAGCATGCCTCGGCGGCCCGCGGATGGGGATCGATTGGATCGAAGGGAATCGCGTGGTTGGGTGTCGTGGGTGTGTCCGGTTCTTTTGCAACAGTGCGGCCCCTGACCGTGGAGTCTTTGGAGAAGAAGTTGCAAGGTTTCCGTGACCATACGGAGTCTTTTGAGCTAAGGTTGTGGACGTAAACAGTCACGACAGTCAAGGTGTCTGGCGCCGACAGGGAAGATGACAGAAGCGGCACCCGTGGGACACGGCCGGGAGGTGACGGAGCTTTGAACTTGCCGTTGGTGCACTGATGCAGCGATGCTGACGCTGAGGCCTGGAAATACGGTACAACAAGGTGCCTGGTCTGATTATCTCCACTGGGGCAGCTGGGTGCTGGGTTGCTGATGCACGCAAGGGCAAGCTATTCGGGTCCAGTTCGGGGTTAAAGCTGTCGGGGGTTAGTCCCAATTGGGATCGAGCGTGACAGGGGGAGCTTGGCACAAGGCTGAAGTCCGTGACGTCCGTCTCTTCGGACTCTTTTCCTCAGCCACGTCTTCACGGGCCACTCAGAGCCCACTCTGGATCAGGGGAGCCACACCTGGGTAGATGCCCCGCTTAAAAGTTTGGTCGTCTTTCTCAGCCTCGTCAACTTTTTTTTGGACCGTTTTTTCCCTCTCTCGATCTGCATCGTCAGGCAGAGTATTCGCACAGCACATCTCAGCCAGGCGACTCGACTCAACTCGAATCCCGTGCTCGATACCACACAGCTGCATTCATGTCGGTCGCCGAAAAAGCCCGCTTCTACTTGGAGCGTTCTGTTCCCCAATTGCGGGAATGGGAGGAGAAGGAGATCTTTACCAAGGTACGCCACCATCAACCCCAGAACCCCTCCTCGACCACATATAATTACGACAATACTAACAATCTTGTCCAGGATGAGATCCGTACAGTTGTGCAGAAGCGCAGCGACTACGAGCACCGCATCCTCTCCCCCCGCTCCAATCCCGACGACTTCACCGCCTACGCAAAATGGGAGCAGTCCCTCGAGTCCCTCCGCCAGAAACGCTGCAAGCGGATGAAGATTGGCCACGTCACGTCCCAGCACACCACCCAGTCGCGCGTCCTCGCCATCTATGACCGTGCCGTCAGCAGACACCCGGGCAGAAAGGACCTCTGGCTCGAGTACCTCAAATACACCGCCGACGTCAAGGCCACGAAGCGCTGGCGCCGGACCATGGCCAGTGCCCTCCGCATGATGCCCACTGACGCCGACCTGTGGATCTTTGCCGGCCAGCGCTCGGCGTCCAACGGGGACATTGGCGGTGCTAGAGGCTACTTCATGCGCGGGTGCCGCTTCTGCACGACCGAGGGCACGCTGTGGATCGAGTACGCGCGGTGCGAGATGGAGTGGCTGGCCAAGATGCAGGCCAAGAAGGGCGGCAGCAAGAAGAAGGCGGAGCAGGAGAACCCGCTGGCAGGCGAGAAGATGGACGACGACGACGAGATCAAGCTCATTGATGACGACGAGGAGGAAGACGAGGACGAGGATGTTCTGAGCCTCCCCGTGCCCGGCAAGGAGAAGAAGGCCATTGACGACGAGGAGAGCAAGGCGCTCAAGCACAACCCGGCCCTGGACGGCGCTATACCGATGGCCATTTTCGACATTTCGAGAAAACAGCCCTTCTTCAACCCCGAGGTTGCCGAACGCTTCTTTGACATGTTTGCTTCCTTCACCAAGGTCTCGTCCGCGTCCAAGATTGTCCAGCACGTCGTCGACGCTATGAGGGAGCAGGACGCAGCGCACCCGGCGACGTGGAACTGCTACATCCGCCTGCCGCTCATTGGCGTCAGCCCTGACACGCCCGAGTTCCCGCTTGGCCTCCGCGAGGTCCTGTCGCGTCTGGGAAAGGGTCTGGACGAGACGTCCGACAAGGCTGTGCTGGAGAGCAAGTCCCTGGTGTGGATCGAGCTGGTGCTCCTCTTCAAGGGTCTCGACGAGGGTATCAAGACGGTTTTGGAGCATACGAGGGATCAGTTGCAGTCATAGCCTGTCATTTGCTGTGGGTTATGTGGTTGTGGCTATAGATGGGTGTTGGTACAAAAAAGGTGGAAGAGAGAAGTATGGATGTCATAAAAGTGTTTTCGGCGCAACACGTTGGGAATTAGAAGCGGCCCCCGCCGGGATGTATCCAGTATCCCAAGTCCTTGATACCACTTGCAGAGTCAGTCAGCCTAATTGAACAAGGTCACACAACATAACCTTTCTCCCGCTCCCTTCATGCTGCCGAATAGTTAGGAAACTTCTTCGACTCCTCAACAGTTTTATCCCACTCCTTGTCCTCGTCGAGCTCCTTGGCCATGCGGATGACTTCATCCCACTCCCCCCGCGTAACCTTGTTTACGCTGAGACGGGATTGCTTCAGCAGCTCCATGTTCTGCAGCGGGCCGTTGCCCCGCGACTCCTTGAGCAGGCTCAGCGGCACGATGCGCGGGAACTTGTGCTCGATCTTGACGTGGACGAGGCTCCATTTGCTCCCATCGTGCGGGGCGCTGTCGTCGTAGTACGGGTTGTCATTGATGCAGGCGTTCCCTAACAGCCATGTTAGTCAGACTACCTTGAAGAGCGGAAAGGGTGAGAAACGCACAGTCGGGCGAATGTTCCTTGGCTATACTCATAATACCAACAACACCAGGCTCTTTACAGTTCGAGTGGTAGAAGAAGGCCTTGTCGCCCTTTCTCATACCTCGCAGGTTATTCCGCGCGACGTAATTCCGAATACCTGCGCTTTTCGTCAATCACTGCTTCACACTTACACAAAAGCCCCGGGCGACGAGGCGTGGTGCATAACATACCCTCCCAGCCCTCGGGCGTCTTCTTGGCAGCCAAGTCATCAATGGAGAACTTGATCTCATACCCGTCCTCGATGCGAACATCCGGCTCAGACTTCATGAGCCAGTACCGCGGGCCCGGCGGATCCCGTGGCTCCGCCTCGGAGTTGACGTCCGGGACGGGCGCATCGCGAAGGGCCTTGAGTTCGTCCTTTGTCTTTTTCGGCGGCGCTTCCTTCTTCCCTGCCGCTGGCTTCTAGTTCATGCATAAGTAAATGGGACAAAAAACTTAAACGGAACATTGCATTGTGATAGTCGGTGGTAATTTCAGTTGGCTTACCTTGGCCTTCTTGGCGGGCTTCGGCTTGGGCTCGTCCTCGTCCTCGACAGCCTTGGCTTTGGTCTCTTCTTCCTTCTCAGCTGTTTCCTCGGCTGCCGCCGGTGCTTTTCTCTTGAGACTTGCAGCGGCCTTTGGCGGAGATGGGGATTGCGAAATTGGCTTCTTGGTCTTCTTTTCTGTCTTGGTGCTGGGCTTGGATTTTGCTGGCGATGGCTTCTTCTCATCCGCTGCTGGGGCTGTGTTCAGGCGCGTCGATGACCGCAGACTGCGGGTGACGGCAGGCATTGTGAGGACAGCCACGCACGGTTGAAAGGGAAATTGATTATCTACGACTAGAGAGTCAAATTTGAACAAGTTCAACGAACGATTTGGCCTGTAGATGAAGGTCGTCTGGCTTGTGATGCGTGCCAGTCGATGCAGCAAGCTCACCCTGGAGACGCGCAGCTGTGATGGGTCCCAGAAGCACAGTGCAGCGGTGGGGCCGAAACCGTTGGACGCACGGATCCCAAACGGATCACGTAATCGCCGCCTCGACCAACGTCCCGTGGTGACCGGGTCACATTTTCATCGCTTAGGCCTTGGACGGTCCAGGGAGTTGCGAAATCTCCTCAGCAACCCACTCCGTCAAGGTATCCGTATTTAACTCGATCATAGAGTTATCCATTGACTTGCACAAGCTCTGGCATTAAGTGTCATTTTTGAACTAGAGACTTGGTCCACACTTCTGCCCCAGATATACGGAGTAGGAGTGGGCACCCTCAAGCCGGGAATGGAAGTCGTCGAGGCCACCGGCGGGAGCACGGGGTCCTCGCTCGCGTTCGTCTGCGCGGTCAAGGGCTTCAAGTTTCAACCGGCTAGCTCCAACGCTTTCGCGGTCGAGAAGCTCAAGACTATGGCGGCGTTTGGGGCCAAGGTTGATATTGTTGAGAACCCGACGGGACGGATTACTGCGAATTTGATTCCTTCCATGATTCGCCGTGCGAAGGAGGTTGCGGGGGAGGGGAATGTGTATTCTACGGATCAGTTCAATAACCGGGATGCGTTGGTTGGGTACGCGGCCTTGGGTCATGAGATCGTGGAGCTAGTTCCAGAGGGTGTTGACGTCTTTTGCGCTGCCGTTGGTACCGCTGGGTTAGCGATGGGTGTCTCAGCAGTCTTGAAGGCCACCAGACCTGAGACGCGCGTGGTCGTACTGGAGCCCGCGTCGACGCCTGTCATCACAGGAGGTCAAGCTGGGTCTCATGGTGTCGAGTGTATCGGCATCGGCTTCGTCCCGCCGCTTTTGGATACGAAGCTGTATGATGAGGCGCGGGCTGTCTCGTAGGACGAAGCGCGTGCCATGTGTCGGCGTCTAGCTAGAGACGAAGGCATTTTTTGCCGGTGTGTCTACAGGATTGAATGTAGTTGCTGCGATTCGGTTGGCGGGGGAGATGGGGGCTGGGAAGAGGGTTTTTACCATCGCGTGTGACTCAGGTTTGAAGTACTTGAATGGAGACATGTTCTCTACCCCCAAGTAGATTGTTTGCCAGCCGGCAAAGACGGGTGCTTGGGGGCTTTTGTCGGATTAGAGTCTGAACACTTAGAATGGTCTGCTAACTATCACAGGCATCGAAAGTGTCTCCCAGGAGGCTTTCAGGGGCTCAGCTGGCTGGTAGCACGAAGCAGACAATCTCATGTTTGGAGTGATGATCAGCGTTGTGAAGTAGGACTTAGAAACAAAATGGAATTTTCGTTGTTGAATACGGAGCTAGCTAGAATAAAGAGAGCCTTCTGGAAGGCAATAGCACTGAAATCGTCCCCTTTGAATATCCGCTTTTGAAAAGCCTCACCAACTTCCAGCAGACATACCGAAAGATTGAATCCTCGGATGATCCTGGTCGCTGACTAGAGGTACGCAAAGACGAACCTGGTAATCCTCTACTTCTGGAGCACAACAAGGTGAACAAGGTAGCCCTGAACGATGTTGGTGGTGTGGGCGGTAGGACCAGTGATGCCGTTGTAGTAGGTAGTAGTGAGGTTGATGGGCTGGGGGTTCTGATCCCCGGTGGGAATCTGGGCCCAGCGGAAAGTGTAGGTGACAACGCCGTTGCGAACGGTGGCATTGACGAATCTCAGAAGCTGCTCATTGAAAGAGGGCATAACGGAAATCTGGTAGTCGCCCTCGGGCTTGGGGATAACGGCGGTGAATGAGGTCTCGCCCTCGGTGAGGAGCGGGAGGTTGATGGGGGGCAGGACACTGCCGATGCTGGTGTTCTGGACCTTGAGGTCCTTGGTCAAGTCGGCCGGGGCAGTTCCCTCGAGCCCAGTGTACTTTATTTCGACGGTCTTAAGGCCGTCGGCGGTTTCAACTGCGACGGTCTTGTTGTTGAAGTGAGGGAGAGGGAGATTGATGGGGTAGTCGGTAGTTACGGGCGTGATATCCTCGGGTCTAATGGGGCCCGGGCCGCCAAAGAAACCTTGCAGGGCGAACTTTAGGCCACCAACAAAGCCCTCGATAAGTGCGAACTTGGGGCCGATGATAAGACCGTTAGCCTGTGCCGTGAGGACGAGCTGTTGGCGGTTGGTTTCGTAGATAGCGCCGATATCGTTCGCGGAGAGGATAGAAGCTATTGTGAAGATTGGTCGTTGGTTAAGGGAGGGGAAAGTTAAACTGAGAGGTCGAGATTTATTGAAGATGGAGGAGAAGAGTGGAAATGTGGATGTGGATGTGTTACGGCCAGCTAGTCGTAGGGGTAGTTTGCAGAAGTTGAGGCTGCGGAACTGGTAACAGTAATCGTAGTCGGGGATAGCTTCAGGGAAGCTATGTCTGTCAATCGTAAGGGTAGGTAAGGCTTCGGTGATCAATCGTAGTCTTGTCAAGGTAGTAGCTGAAAGCGGATGTTAATCCTGATACGAAGTTAATTGCTGAAGAGCTATGGAAAGTCTGTCCTAGAGTCCGGCTCGAGTCCATCCTATATACAAGTCTTGATTCTGAACATATCCTTTATCCGTATGTTTACCGTACGGATTCCGTATTCTGAATATACGGGGTCCGTACCTCAAAGGGACGGACTCCGTATTCTTGGCATACGGCTTTCCTTATCTTATCATCACGTGACTTGATCCATAGTTCTTCCGTTCCGTAGGGTGACGCATGTGTTCCCATAGTTCGTGCACTTATGGTGTGCCCTAGTCGCCGTGGTCCTGCGGGGCAGGCCCTGGACTTGGTCGTGCATGTTGGGTCGTAACATCAGGTCTCCCTTCCAAAGGTCTAGTCCCGTAGACCTATAAGTAGGTGTTTGTAGGCCCGGGTTGGGGTTCATTAAGTTTGCTCGTTGCAATGTGCTGACACAATATCAGGTCGTGTCCAAAAACGTTACTCGAAAGATTCTGATTTAACGCTCCGATCGGCTTATGACGACGTATTTGATCGCTTTGGTTCTAACGACGTTATGCCTTGTACGCGATGCTTTCGTGTAAAGCGCGTGTGTCAAATGGCTGAGGGTGCCAATACGTGTCAAGGTTGTAAAAACCTGAAGCGTCCTTGTGATGGTCTTGTCGTGGCATCGAGTCGTAAGTGTTCTTCTTGTTTTCTCTTCTAGGTAATGCTGACGTGTTTTTGTAGTGCGGAGGCTGAGTGATCAGCGTCAAGAATGGGAGGAGAAGGAGGAGCAAGCTAGCGATGCCTTGCTTGGTCTTTATGAGAAATTGGCTCAGATCCAGTCTGAGGTTACCGAGGCGGCGGGTCGTCTTGCTCGTATACGGGCTATTCGGAGGAAGGTGAAGGAGCGACATGTTGAGACGTTTGCTCGGGGTATGCGGGAACTGGAGGAAGAGGATAACGTTCTTCCTACGTTGGACGCGCATGAGCGGTGGATTGTAAGCGATCTTCAGGCCGCTGGTGTTTCTAATGATACGGACTGGTCTTCTTTTGGGATTGGCGATGAGTTTGCGAACCTGGGTCCCTTGGTCCCGTCTTCCGATAATCGTCAAGGAGTTATCGGGAGTTCTGGAGGTTCGTAATAGGTTCCCATGTATTTTCTTCGTGTCCGTAGTTTTTCCATTTAATCAGGAATTCTCGTGTCTCGTTCCTGACTCTGTGGTCGATGATTCGTTCGACTTCATATTCTGGTTGGTTGGATTCTACGATGATGCAGTCTTCTGTGTGTGATACTCTGGGTGCTTGTTCAAGCAATGAGATGTGAAAGACGGGGTGGCATCGCATCGTGTCCGGTAGTCTTAATTCGTAATTGACTGGTGAGACTTTCTTAATGATCTCGAAAGGTCCAAGTTTCTTATAGTCCAATTTATCGCTTAGTCGTTTCGTTTTGATGTTGCGTCGAAGGAGATAGGCGCTATCCCCCTCTTCTAAGGTTGGTCCTCCAATCCTTAATCTATCGGCGTTTTTCTTCATACGCTACCGTATAAATTCGAGGTCCTAAGAAGCCTTCTTCTGGAGCTCTCTGAGTTTTGTTACGTCGGCCACGGCTTTCACGGCCTATGGTCCCTATCGTGCTTCTCCATACGCTATTAGCTAGAATCCATAGTTAAGATAAAACGGGGATTCTCTCGTGCTCTCGCTAACTACGCTATTATATGCGAATTGGGCCATTAGTAGTAGCAATACCCAGTTATTCTGGTCGTAGTTTATATAATAACGAAGGTATAGTTATTTTGAGGATTTGATTAATCCTTTCTATCTGTCCGTCGGTCTACGGGTAGAAAGAGGTTAACAGCTAATGGTCTGCACCGAGTTGCGAGATCAGGGATCTCCAAAACTTAGCGGTGAACAGCTTATCTTCATTAGAGATAATTTCCTTGGGTAGACCGTGGTTGGTAACAATAGTCTTGAGGAAGGTATAACTATGCTAGTTCCTCTATATTACTTGCTTCTTTATATGGTACGAAGTAAGCGAACTTGGTAAGTCGATCGACGATGACTAAGATACTATCGTATAGTATGTTCGTGAGTGGCTCTCTGGACTTTGGTAGTTTGATGATAAAGTCCTATGAGATTGAGTGCTATGCTTCGGGTGGTATTAGAAGCGGTTGTAGCTCTTTATAGGGCTTATGGGGGCTGTTCTTGCTCTTCTTGCAAATGTTGTAATCCTTGATTGCTTTGGCGACTTCCGCTCGCGTGGCAGACTTGTCGTAATGTTGTCGAATTCGTTTCTATGTCTTTGTGACGCCTTGGTGACCGTGTGCCTTAGCGCTATGAATTTCCATGATGAGCTCAGGGGTCATTCTTCCAGTCGGGCTGGTATTGACCTTCCTAGCTATCATAAGGAGCTTCGTAGTAGGTACAAGGTTGCTATCGTCGTCGTGTTTGAGGATAACCTGTGTTTCCTCGGGGACCTTAACTTCGTGGTCAGGTCTTCTGCTGAGAGCGTCGGCTCTGCTGTTCTCTGAACCTTTTCTATAGATGATTCGGAAGTTGAATTCGGAGAGGAATTCGCTCTATCTAACTTGTCGTTTATTCAGGTTCTTGTTCGTTGTGAAGTTTGTAAGATTCTTATAGTCTATATAGACCGTGATTTTATATTTAGTTCTTAATAGATATGGCTTCTATTCTCGAAAGGCTTTAATTACAGCTAACGTACCTGCATAGCGAGCGACGCATCATAGCGAGCGACGCACTCTCTCAAACCTTTCTACCTTATGTATAAGTTAACTTAGCCACAACGTACGAAATCAATTAAAACTATATATCACCCTCTTCCTCATTACTATCCCAAACCACTTCACAGGTTCGTGCGTTATGTCCAGGCTTCCCGCAATTACCACATCGTCGCGCGCGTGGTTCAGCACCTTCCGTACGACCCTCCTTCTGAGGGTTATTCTCTCCTCCAGCATTAACACCACCCTTCTCTACTTGTAGTGCCTCTGCTTCAGCACTATTAAGTGACCCTCCAAGACGTAGCCGGGTCTTTTTTGCCCTCCGGCGCTTACTTAGTACCTCTATCCCCGTACGAAGCTTACGGTTCTCAGCCTCAATAATAGCAAGCCTATGGGCTAACTTGCTAATACCTCTGGCCTGGAAGTCAATTACTTCGTACATTGCTGTTGGTGAGCTACCTTGATGTGCTTGGATCTTCCTTTTAAGGGAGGTAGCACTTCGTACGCCCTCTAGTGCTGTAATTGGTGTCCTTGGGTCCCAGGAGCCTTGGCTGCTTGACCGTGAGTTTGATGGTGTTGGCGTCTTTGGCTTGAAATCCAAGCGAGAAATAACCACTTCAGGGTTAAAAGGTACAAGGCCTGCCTGCCTAAAACCAGCTCGTACGTTATTTTCGCCCATGGAAGTAAAGAATGCTGCTTTAAAGGCAGGAAAGAAGTCATCCTTTGTACTATGGGAAATCTGTATCCGCATCATCTTCTCGATTTCCTTGCCGTACGAGTACTTTAACGGGCTAAAGCACCCAACATCAAGAGGCTGAAGCTCGTGTGATGAATGGGGAGGCATACAAAGAGCAATAATGTTTTGTTCCTTGCAGTATTCGTCAAAGTCAGTCGATTTATGGCTATTATGGCCATCAAGGATCAAGAGGCGATAAGAGCCCTTCGTACGAGTCCTTATACACTGATTAAAGTGCTTTAGCCAATCTAGGCCAATATCATTTGTCGTCCATCCATTTTCGCTTGGATGGATACGCCATGTGGCTGGAAATTGGCCATTAATATACCACGAGAGGAGGTGATATTTGCCCTTTACGATGACGTACGGAGGCAGCGCCCAGCCATCCGCACATACACCCTGAATGACAGAAACCCATTCTCGATTGCCAGGCTGTTTCGTACGAGGCCTTCCCTTACGGTCAGAAGTCGTAACAACCTTTGCGTGCGATAGCATTCCCATCAGGAAACCAGTCTCGTCAAAATTATAGATATCGTTATCCTGTATCCCATACTTTGCAATTGTGTTTCGCACAAGTGCAAACCAGCCTTGTATAATCGTAGGATCCTCAGCTAAGGCCCTCTGATAGTCGATTCGACGTTGAAACCGCATTTTCAATTCAGGGACGCGTCGTACGAAGTTCTCTGCCCATCGCGGTCCAGTACGCGTCCCATCGCGTGCGTTTAGGAGTTGGTCGGCCATTTCTCGTACGTCTTCTTGTCGCGGAGGGAACCCTCGATCGATTAGGTCAATAACTCGTTCAAGAATCACCTCCTCTTCTGTTATAGTCATCTTCATCGAATTTGGTCGTGTTTCACCTCGTGCGACGCGTCCAGCGCGTCGGTGGCGGAGGGTTGATTCAGGGACCTCATAGATAGAGGCAGCTCTTCGTATAGACATTTTCGGGTCTTTTTCAATAGCTTGGAGGGCAAGGGTAATTCGACTTTCAATTGAGGAGGATTGCATGTTCGTACGTGGAGAAAAGGTGACCTAAAGATGAAGAGGGTAGAATTGGGAGGACGTGCGTCGCTCGCTATGATGCGTCGCTCGCTATGCAGGTACGTTATTAGTTCTTTATCGTGGATTTGCTAATTTAATTCTGCTCCGTGGAATACTTTAGAGTAGAATACGTAAGGGTGAAGTTTTCCTTGCTCGTCTCGTTGTCCTAGGACTGCTCCCATGGCGAAGTCTGAGGCATCGGTCTCAACTTCGAATGGTGTCCTTGGATCTAGGATCATAGTGGTTAGTTCGGAAACCACCATGTTCTTGACTTTGACGAATGCTTCTTCGCATTTATCGTCCTATACGAATGGCGTGTCCCTTCGTGTCAGGTTGTTGAGAGGTCTGACTATGCTAGCGTAGTCCTTGAGGAATCGTCGATAGAAATTGACGAATCCTAGGAATTCTTGAACGTTCTTGACGTTCTGAGGTGTAGGCCAGTCCTTAACTGCTTCTACCTTTGATTCTTGCATGTGGATTTCTCCGGGTGTGATCGTGTATCTGAGTAAGTCGATTCGTTACGTATAGAATTCGTATTTATCGGGTTCAGCGAAGAGTTTCGCATCCTATAGCCTCTAGAATACCTTATGGACGTGTTCCCTATATATCTCTATGTTTAGGGAGAAGATGAGGACGTCGTCGATGTAAACAACGACGAAGATGTCTATATATTCTCTAAGGACATGGTTTGCCATTGTCTAGAACGTGGCGGGTGCATTGGTGAGTCTAAAGGGCATGACGAGGTACTCGAAGAGTCCTCTACGGGTTCGGAATGCTATTTTCCATTCATCACCTTCCTTAATTCGAATCTAGTTAAATACTTCCTTAAGATCTATCTTGGTAAACCATTGGGCTCCGTGTAATAGATCTCTGAGCTCTATAATAAGGGGTAGGGGGTAGCAATTCTTTTTAGTAATTGCATTAAGTCCTTTATAATCGATTATAGGTCTTAATTTCTTCTTCCCCTTCTTCGGGACGAAGAAGAGTGGTGCTCCAGCGGGTAATAATAAGGGTCTAATATACCCTTTCGCAAGCTTTTCGTCGATATATTCGTTAAGCTCTTCCTGCTCTTATTAGTTCATAGGGTAACTTACAGTAGGTAGAACTTTGGTTATATTCCTTCTTTGAGTTCGATCTCTATGTCCCAACTGCTATGTTCTAGTAGTCCTGTTCCTTCCTTAGAAACGAACAGTTTGCTGTACTTCCGGTACTCCTCGGGTATAGTCTAGAGTAGGTTCGATCCCTAATCGCCCGTGCCGGGTACTAACGACCTAGTAGGCTCTACGTATCTAATATAAGTAATACATTTCGTCTATTCGTCAGGTATTACGTAAGACTCGTTTGAACCCTGTTTCTTAGGTCGTTCAGTGACTAAATCTGTCTATTGGATATGGCTATTCACCCAATCTATCCGTGGATTATACTTTCGTAACCACGAGATTCCTAGGATGACATCGATGTCTCCGATCTCCGTAATATCGTACTGGAGTTGTTCTAGATAATTGTTGACGTGTATCGTGAGGTATACGGTCTCGTAAGTGACAAGTCCTTCATCATACCCAACTCTTTCTCCTTCTACATTCTATAGGGTATAAGGTTCTTCCTTCTATACCTATAGAAGGTCTAACCTGTTTACTATCTTTGGTAATATGAAGGTTCGTTGAGCACCGCTATCGATAATCGCGCGCATATCGTATCCGTTTATCTAGAGTCTCACTCTCAGATGTTCGTCGTTAAGACATATTATTAAGCATAGGCGCTTGTCCTTATTCTCCGCCTTTCGGTATCTCTTATCGATTGGCATTTCTAGTTTTTTGTCATTCAGTTCCTCAGTCTGACGTTTTGTTCGATTCGTTCTTAGTGTTCTCTCCAGGCCTTTACCTTGGGTAAGTAGTGGATCTGGCACTGGTCGTATCTGCAGTCGTCCTATTCTACGTATTTGCTATTTAAGCATTGCATAGGAAAGTTTAGATCAGGTCCAAAGGTTACCTAATTGTTATCTTCGAAGGATAGTAGTGTCCAGCTCGTGAGTTGGTCATCTACGTAGACATCCTTAATTGGCTTGTCGTTGATTCTTTGTGGGTAGAATCGAGAGTCTCTTTTGGGTGAGAGGTGCCAAAGGTACCTGTCGTCCAGGTATTCTGCCCAGAAGAGTTCCTTATGAAAGGTGTCCTTGGGGTCGAGTAGGGGGTGATCCTTAGGCGTGTAAGGCGTTACCGGGTTCTTCTTACGGTCAGAAGTCCCATAAAGTTCGACCGTCTAATCGTCGTCGTATAGGTGAATATAGTTATACCAAGATTCGTCGAGGTCCTCTTTAGAACTGGTGTCGTTAACGCTAGGCGGTGCCTTATAATCGATCTCCGTCTGAGCACGTCGTCGAGCGACGTCGCAAGGTTCGTCTGAGTCGTAGGGTGAATTTTCACCTTTGTCGAATAGGTGTGAGCTAGAACCGAAGGCTAGTTCTAGTCTGTTTGTTCGGAAGTCGTTTCTTCCGTTCTCATCCATTCCGAAATCAAGGTTCTTTCCCTTGATGATTTCGATTCTGTGTTCGCGGTCGAGGTCTTCGAGCTGCTCGAGGACCTTACGTTAGAACTTGTTGTTCGGGGTTTATCGCATCATGCAGATGGACTTAATAGGAATTCATACTTCCCTAGCTGGGATCTCTTCTTTTAGTTGAAGTAGGGATTTCTTATCCTTCGCAGTCATTCTTTTCTGGAGTCTTCCTCCGACTGCTGCGAGTGTTTGAGCTCGTCTCGGATGGCTGCTAGGTTGTGTCCTGACGGCTTCGTAAGCCGTGGACAATGTCTGAATGCATTCCTTGTTATGATACTCGAGGGTCTTCGGTCGTTACGTGACCTCTTGCCTGCTTGTCATAGCGAGGGTCTTGATGCTGGCGGGCTCCTTAGGGTACCATCCCGTGTTTTCCTTACTGTCTTAATAGGTAAGGCAGTTATCGTCGTAGCATACTATCCAAGAGAGTTACTTATGAAGAATTTCCTTGGTAGCGATCCTGATCTGTTTCTCGGGCACAGGTCGCTACTGGATCCTTCTAGGTTGTTAATAGTTGCGGGACATGTATCCTGGCTTGTCGCAGTTATAGCACCTAAAGACTTCCTTCTAGTACGGTTGTTCTCGTTTGGCAATGCTGAGGTCCATCGGTCCACTATAGTATCTATAGGCCGTGGTTTATCGGTTCTACTAATAGTTATTTCTAGGGCGGTTCTGTCCTTAGAAGCGCGGTTGATAGCGTTTCCCAGTGTTTGCTTACGGGACTTGTTTCCTTTCCCTTCGTCGTTCGTAAAGTCGATTATCAAGCTTAATAGCTAGTTCGACGTATTTCAAGAAGTCGTTGGGTCTGTCTTGTCGAGACAGTTCGTCCTTAACTTCTTCCTTAAGCCCTTCATAGAACATAAAGATCTTAGCGTTATCGGAGTAGTTAAGTCGGGCGTAGATTCGTCTAAAATCTAGAGCATAATACGAGGCTAATCCTTTCTATCGAAGGTTTAAGAGCTCTCGTTCGTATTATCGTTCTTCATCTAGTTCCTAGAACAGAGATAGAAGTGCTTTCTCGAATCCATGTAATCCTTCGAAGATACCTTAAGTCTCTAGTTTGAGAGTGTTCCAGTCACTAGTTACCATAAAATCGGTAAGATATAGTTCGAACTATACGAGAGCTTTTCCCTTCAAAAAGGAGGCGGCATAGATAACCTTTTCGGCTTCATCCTTAAAGTTCATTCCGTAGAAGCATTAGTAGGCTCTAACTTACGTAAGGAATCCCTTCAGTTGTCCTGGGGTTCCGTCAAAGGCTTAAGGTGAGTTAAGTCTAAGCTTCTCTCGTCCATCATACGGCGTAGTAATGATGTTAGCAGCACCGTGGAGGGTATTGAATTCCTCCGTAAGGTAGTCTGCTTCCTTGGTCTTAATCTCAAGTGGTTCCATAGCGTCATTAAACATCTATTGCATCATGGCAATGTCGGAGTCGTTCTTCTTAATCTTCTTCTATAGGGCTATATAGACCTTACGAGTAAAGCCAATTTCTTCTTCCGAGTCTTCGACGTCCTTCATTTCTTCGTCCAGGGTTTTAGCGGGTATAGGGGCCTTACCCTTGGAGTTGTTGGAAGAGGCGGACGGGGTGGCTTTGGAAGACATCGTCGTTTTTACTATTAGCAGTTTCGTAGGGTCAACTTACTGAACAGGAGCAATTAAAGTGTTACGGCCAGCTAGTCGTAGGGGTAGTTTGCAGAAGTTGAGGCTGCGGAACTGGTAATAGTATCGTAGGCGGGGAATAGCTTTAGGGAAGCTATGTCTGTGAGTCGTAAGGTAGGGAAGGCTTCGGTGATCAATCGTAGTCTTGTTAAAGAGGTTCTCAGGGAAGATAGCTGAAAGCGATCGTGAGATCTGATACGAAGTTAATTGCTGAAGCTATAGGAAGTCTATCCTAGAGCCCGGTGTTACGACCTAATATATATAAATAAGACCAGGGCCTGCCCCGCAGGCTTGCGGTGGCTACGGAACACCATATATGCACAAGTCACGGGAACATATACGTCACACTTGTTACGTCCGCCGCAACTTGTCACTGTGGGCGCGTAGCTATATAATGCAGAACAAGGGAAAATGATGCGGAGTCATCATTATCGAAGCTTTTGCTTTGTGCCACAGTTGGTTGCCTTGTCCTGCTCGTAACAACACTATAGATTAGGAGAACTATGGAATATGTTACGTAATGATAAAATAATGAAACCTATATATTAAGGATACGGAGCCCGTCCTTTTAAAATACGGACCCTGTTGTTACGACCCAACATGCATGACCAAGTTCAGGCCTGCCCCGCAGGCATATGGCGGCTATAGCGCACTATATATATATATAGTATAAGGGGATACTAAGTACCTTCTTACGGAACAGAATAACTATAGTATAAGTCATAGTTATAATGATAAAATAAGGATTATTTGGGATCAATATAATCCAGCACGACTTAGGGGCTAAACGATCATTCTAGATTAGAATAATCTAAAACCACCTAAGGGATAAAGGATTTACTTAGAATCAGGACTTATATATAAGATAGACTCGAGCCGGGCTCTAGGATAGACTTCCTATAGCTTCTTCAGCAATTAACTTCGTATCAGATCTCACGATCGCTTTCAGCTATCTTCCCTGAGAACCTCTTTAACAAGACTACGATTGATCACCGAAGCCTTCCCTACCTTACGACTCACAGACATAGCTTCCCTAAAGCTATTCCCCGCCTACGATACTATTACCAGTTCCGCAGCCTCAACTTCTGCAAACATACCTCACTACGACTAGCTGGCCGTAACAACTATATGATCGGCAATAGAGCGGATTATTATAAAGAGCTTAGATATATTAAGAGCTTAGCCCTTTTATAGCCACGTAGAGGTAATTTTTATAAATAAAATCTAAGCTAACTTAACGAAAAGACATTTATAAGCGGAGCTTCCGTAGAGGTAGAGCGTAGGTATGATAGAGCCCGCGCGGTCAATCGTGGCAAAATATCCGGGCGCTGGCCCGGATCCACTAATCGGGTCCAGCCCGTAACATGATGTGACAGTCAAAGTTTATGTCTAGAGGTCGGAAATCCAATAGGAGATACGAACCGGGCAGTAGGTGCTTTCTTGAAGGCTAAGTCCGCGATCGAATGATTCTCTGAGACAACCTCGAAGCACGGCAGAGGGCTGGTCATTTCCGCATGTGTATTCATTCAGTGTTCATGATAGTTTAGGTCGTCAAAGATTCCGAGCGTTGGTTAAGATAGCCAGAGTATACAAGTGAGTACATGTATGGACATAATCTATGGATGCTCCAGACTTCCAGCTCGACCTCGATCCTGTTGCTGCCTCACAGGCAGTAGCTTTTGTCGCAAAAACGACGCCGTTAATTGCGGGCAGCAATTAACGCCATATATACCCCATGACAGCTTTGCATTCGACTCGTCTATCAGCAGAGAAAACAAGAACATCAACAGACCAAAAAATGGAGCTCTTAACCCCGTCCTCTGGGCCCAACTCATTTTGCGGAAGCAACGACTGTCTTGATGTCTGGCGAGTTTACCACCCAATTACAGGCAACATGTGCGTGAATGCATACACTCGTGCACCTTACTGTCATCCGAAACTATGTTTTCGAGTCCAGGGCCGTCACATGGTGAGGGAAGTCATATATGGATTTCAACGGGAGAAGGGATTGGCGAAGGACCAAAGCTTGAAATCTGCCAGGCCGTGGAAGGCTGGCTGGCCCACGAAGTAGGCAACAGTTGCAACTCTCATAGCAGCCAATTGGACCGAGTCAGAGCCTAACCTCAGCAGTTCACGTAAGGTAGTTGTTGAGATATCGGCAGGAAAGGGTCAATATGAAAGGCGGTATCATGTATGAGCCGTGCAAATGACCCTTCTGTCGGAGGAAGCGATGAGCTTCGCCTTTTTCCCCCTCATCCCACATACCACTGCGTAATTCAATTCCAGATTGTTGAGCTTCTTACCGGCCAAGAGGATGCGCTCCGGGCGCGTATACTAACAGTGCTTTTGTCCATGATATGTAGTTTAGATACGACCATACAACCGGGATAGAAGGGTGCTTGTGGCAATTATGTCCAGGCCATATGACCAGACAGATCAATGATTAGACTGGCGCGATTGTCCGAGGCGGACATATGAGTAGAAAGCTCTCGGGAATGTGGACACAGTCGGATGTCGTGGCTTCCCCTCCGACCTAGTTTATGTGTTTCTCTCCTCCTTTGCCTGTGTATTCAGGCTTGCTTACTTTCTCTGTGCCAGATCCAAATGTCAACTCGGATATACCGTAAAGTATCTCATCGAGTGCTGACTGACGCCATTTTTGCCAAGCCCCAAAATCCCCACTATTTACACTTTATTACCCCGCATTTAAAGGGGTACATTGACGATACAACATTTACCACTATGCTCTTTTACCTGTTATCACTACTATTACTAGCATTTCAATTGATGCTGCAATGTCTTCTAGTGATTCTGATACCTCTGTTGCTTCCAATAACTCTATTGCTTCTAAAACTTCTGTTACTTCTGTACTCAGCACTATAGTAGTTGAGGTCTACCCAGAAGACCTAGCTGCTGCTTGTAATACAGCTTGTAAGCCAGACGGCTGTGACGAAGCCACAGTCCGGCCCTGTGAACCTCCGGCTACCGAGCATGGCCCTCCGAGCTCCTTCCGGCCCTTTGAAGTACCAGCCCGGGCCCAAGAGGTCCGGGGGCTGCCGGCAAGCCCGCTGGAACTATTCCTCCAATACGTTCCGCAAGACCTCGTGGGGCAGTGGGCCCAGTGGACGAATACAGCACCGCCGTCGTCTAAAGAGGGCCCCTGGCTTAGAACGTCTAGAGTGTATAAGTGGCGGGAGACCTCAATAGAAGAGATCTACCTCTTCCTAGGGATCTTATTATATATAGGGATCCATAGGGAATCTAGATTATCAACCTACTGGTCAACCCAACAGCAGAGGGAGGATCCCATCCACCTATTTACGCGGTTTATATCCCGGGACCGTTTCCAACTACTGTTCCGGCGACTGCGGATATTCAATACTGCGGAATTCCAGCCCAGCCAGGCCCAGCCCAGCCAACGAGGGGGCCGGGGCCGGGGACGGGGACGGGGACGGGGCCAGGCCCGGGATCGAATGCCCGATGTATACCAAAAGGTTAACCAGTGGTCAGCCCATATCCAAAAGACTGGGGATTCCTTTTATACAACTGGTTCAGATCTTACAGTTGACGAGGCTATGGTTCGATTTGAGGGTCGGTCTCTTGAGACAACGACGATTAAAACGAAACCCATCCCAACTGGGTATAAGACCTGGATCCTTGCCCAGTCTGGCTACTGTATACGGTGGCTGTGGCACGTACACGGAAAGGGCCAATACGCATTGGTTCCCCAGGCACAGCCCGCCCAGCCCAGCCAGCCCGCCGGGCCAGCCGGGTCAGCTGCTGGAAAGCTGGCCCAGTTGACACCAACACAGCAGGTAGTAACTACCCTTATTTCCCTACTTCCAGCTGCAACCTACCACGTCTTCTTAGACAACCTCTTCTCCTCTGTACGTCTCTTTAGTACCCTACGGAAACAACAGGTTGGTGCTTCTGGTACCTGCCGGAAGGATAGTGGGATAGATGAGATTCTAGTTGATGAGAGAGAGACTGAAGGACGGGATATCCCCTGGGGCAAAATACACTGTATCCCTACGTTAGATGGGGAGGTAAGCTACTAGCCAGCCTAGCCCAGTATATCCAGCCCAGCCCAGCCCAGCCTAGTTAACTAGTGAATAGGTCAACCAGTTCACCTGGAAGGATAATGCCCTCGTACTATTCCTGTCAACTGTCTTCCAGAGCAGCCAGGAGGTTATTCGAAGCCGCCGTCGCCCAGCTGGGGATACTGCTGCTAAAAAGGCTGCCCGGCAAGTGTTTGGCCCAGACGTCCGCAAGGACCTTCCAGTCCCTAGGGCAATCGATGAATACAACCACAAGATGAATGGGGTTGATGTGAGTGACCAAATGAGGTCTTATTATCAATACGGTCACCCTATTCGGCGAGGGGGCTGGCAGTCCCTAGCCTGGAATTTCCTGCTGGAAGTAGTAGTTGTAAATAGCTTCTTATTACAGCTCTGGGGTAGCCCTAGGTGGCAGAAGGTGGAATCCAACTATCAATGGCGGCAGTTACTAGCAGCCCAGCTTATTCAACGGTTTGGACCATTAGCAGGCGGGCGTAGACTATCACGACCTAGACGTACAGACATGAGGAATACCTCTATTCCATGGGAACAGCATACAAAAGGGTCACGGAAGGTTAATTCGCCTTGCTCTTATTGTAGTAATCTGAGGGAAATAAGAAACCGCCAGACTCTAGGCGAGATATCTGGGAATACCCTCACGCGGCGTAAATATACGAGGAAGGGCTGCTTAGACTGTAACGTACCTTTATGTACCCAAGGGAATTGTTGGTACCTCTGGCATACGCAGAATATGTAGGCAATAGAGGTACTGTAACCCTATTGGTTAACTCTATAGATTTCCAACCCCTAATTGGCTCTACCCCGCCCTTGGCAAAAATGGCGTCAGTCAGCACTCGATGGGATAGATGTACCCCATTCTGTCATGAGTTATCCTGACTCCCCGGGGCTTAGAATCAATCAACAAAGGCTTGTTTCTGAAAAGAAAGAGTGTGCAACATGCTTCATTCCTTCGACCATTTCAATCACGATATGGAAACCTTGCGCATTTAATAATCACTCTGCCTCGATTTCAATGTCGCCCAGCGTTAGATGAAAGAGCTGGAAATGTAGCCTATGCTATGCACATGATCACCTTGAAGTCATTTCAGAGTAATACTCGTCGTGAACTCTTAGTGTAGGTACCTAGAGGTGTGCATGATGAAATGAGGCGTAACTTTGCATGATTATAAGTATGATGGACATCGATACCACTTTCTACAGGAGAGCTCTCTTTTTTTTAAACAGAACAGAAGGCGGATTCGGCCTTGAACATGTCTACTTAGCTATCACGATTGTGAGATCTTTGCTATTCTCAGGTACATATCCAACTGATCGAAGGCCGACAAGACCCGCGTAGAGTGCAAATGTCCTTCTCATGTTCTCTTTCCCTCGCTCGTGTATGATTAGAATACTGCACGAAGTGAATCCCGCTTGCACGTCATGACAGGCTTAGGAAAAGCGCCTGACCGCTCCTTTCTGTTGGATGAAGTTTACATGAATTGCCCTGTAAAATAAGTAAAGGAAGAAAGAGACACGTACTCAGCTTATTTTTTTTGCTTATCTGGTTGGTTGAAGAACACTTGCTGCCAAGAAGAAAGTGCGAGGGGTATGCTACATAACTATTAAGTGCATAAAAGAAAATGAGCTAAGTCTCCGTAACCACATGGCATCCAAGATCGACAACATCTTTTCAGCCCAATAGACTGCATGCAATTCTCATGGGTACGTTCTAGCTGAAAAATGGCGTTGGTTGTGAGGTATCGTTGCAGCCATATGTGAGCCGATCAGGCGGTGGAGGCTTGTGGGGGGCAGTCGTCAACCTAGATTCAGGCTGGACCTGCCGTCTCATCTCACCCCACAAACATTTCAATCGTCTGTGCCTGTGCCTATGTCTGTGCTAAGAAGTGATCGGCACCCCAAATGTTGGTCTCAAGATGAAACTTGGCGTTGGTTTGTCTCCAAGGCGTCTAGATGATTCTACGCCTGATTGATAGGCGGTCTTGAGTGAGCTTATTCGAAAGCAGCGTGGCAGCGCACATCAGCCCGGCCATTGACGATGAGACAAAAGTTGGATATTTCAGGGTTGCCACAGATCTCATGACGTTGATGTGTCTCAGTAGCCGCAGACTCCAGAGTCGGTACGACATCACAAGGGTCAAAAGCTCATGTTGGCTTGACATTTTCGAGGACAATGCCAAGGAAGAAGCAAGATGCGAGGTAAGCTGAACCACCCCCACGGCTGTATCTGTCCACTTGCAGAACTAGAGGTAGTTCAGGCTTATTTCCAGGCCAGATCCGGTTGATTGGGAAATGCGGTGTAGAACCAACAGCGCAACGTGTTGCAGACATGTAAATTGAGGAACAAAGAAATGGCACTATGACGAGGGTGCCATGCGATCAGTGGCTGCGGCGCAGCCACATCTGGCTGCGCCGTCGGCGAGTACGTACCGATATGCCATCGTGGGCATTGAGAAACCTGAGGTACAACGGTACGTTAAAATCCCGTGATCTTGGCCAATTTGGGAAGGCAGAAGCACCGGGGCAGGCGCGGGTGGATGTTACCTTATCGCGCGAAGGAGGAAACAACACACCGCGGGCCTTCCCTCCCTCATCGCATCGTTCTTTCCTTCTTTCCCGTCCCTGCGTGTGCCACAAAGGAAAAATACGTACCGGCTGAGTCAGGCTGATTGTTTGCTATCTCGGGGCGCGGCTCCAGTCCACGTCCACCCGACGACGTCCCCTCCCCCCCCCTCCACCTCCACCACTCTTCCGGCCGTGTCAATTTCAACCTCGATCTGCCCGTGTGTTCTCCTCATCCCATTCCATGTTTGATGTTTCCGATCCCTGCCTCGGACGCAGAAGGAGAACGAAGAAAAAAAATCCCGCCAAAGCTTGCTTCCTCCAGCATATTTCAGCCCGGTCAGAAAAACCGCCCCCATTTCGAGGTTGCACAGAGACGGCATCCTCCCGCCTGTTGTACCCATCCGGACCGCATTCATCTACGTATCGGAGATCGGGCCTGCATTTCTTCAGCAAATCTATCCATTCCATCGGCAATTAGCACACGTGTAGCCAGACGGTGGATCTGCACATCCGTCAACCGTACCAGGGAGGAGAGAGGAGGATTCCTTGGGGTGCGCGGCCCCTCACCGTGGCTCAGAAAGTAGGAAAACTTACCCGGTTTTCCCTGGCCTGTTTTCCCTCGTGTGAGAAAGATATCCGTACGGATATTGTATCCACCGCCAAACTTCCCGATTGCCCATTGTCCCTCGCCATCATCGCGCCGCCGGATGGGACTCCCGTGACCCGATTCGACGCGTCCGACGCTCGCTCGAATCATGGGCCAGAAACAGGAAGACGACGATCTGCCAAACGGTGATACCAGACGGCACAGCGAGCCCAGCATCAAGCGTCGCCGCATCACAAAGGCCTGCGATTTCTGCCATCGTCGAGGGCGGAAATGCAAGCCCGTGCCCGACGGAGGCGACCCCGCCTCCGTCGCCAGCCCTGGCGGCACCCCAAGCTGTCTGACCTGCATCGAACACGGCGCGACCTGCACATGGAACCGTGTTGCCGCCAAGCGAGGTGTCAAATCAAAGACGTCGCCCTCCTCATCGGTGAACAATAACAAGTCTCACTCCTTCGATGATGCCGATGGCGATAGGTGGTTCTACGACGAAAGCCGCCACGGGAGCCGGGCCCTCATCTATCGGCTCATCGTCATCTTTTTTGACACTGTATACCCTGTGTGCGTTCATCACACCCTCGTCTCTTTTGGTTTGCGTCTTCTGTGCTACATTAAATAAGCTAATATTTGCTAAAGATTTCCATTTTTCGACGAGGTGTCCTTACACAAGGAATGGGAGGCCACCAGTCTGTCATCCAGCAGGGCTTCATTCGCCCGGCTGATGGCTATTTGTGCATTGAGTTCGTGTCACGTCAGAGATGGCGCCTTGTTCAACCCGGATACGCCCACTCCTCTTCTCCTCGAGCATCATGAAGCCTACATGCAGGATGCAGAAAGGGCGATTCCAGAAAGAAATCGCGACATCAGCAGTTCCGAAGCCTTTGAGTATCTACAGGTCCTCGGCACTTTATCGCTGGCCGCCACACAGCTCAAAGACGACCCTCTCTTCCATGAGTGTATGGGCCGTTATCATACATTAGTAGCTCAGCATACCTTCCATTTCGAAGCGCGCTGGCCCTCGCACCTAACATACCCCGAGAAGCATGTAAGGCGGCAGTTCTTCTGGTCAATGTACCGCTTGGAGGTTCACGCTGCGCTGATCGACGACCACGTGGTACGGTGCCCCGAACTACAGTGCGCCGTTGCATATCCGCAGCAAGTTGACGGCCTCGCCGGCATCGTCGACGCGTCAGGGCAAACCGAGAAGACTCGTTTCAGCCATGGCAGCTGGCTCACCGGCTGGAACTACATCACCGACTTGTACCGCGTTCTGGAACACGTCATTGTTCGAATGCGCAAAGATCGACTGAAGACTCTCGACAGAGGGCCGATTCAACACGAACCTCTTATGCCCAACATTGACGACATGCTGCACCTGGTTCTTGGGAAGAAGAGCAATCTTCCACCATATGCCACAAGCGCTTACCCAGCGTCAAAAGACGTAGAAGCAAACCTATGTGGATTCCAAGTAGCCAATATTGCTTGTACCTTCCAGGTGGGTTCACTTCATTGCATGCCCAGTGCTCCCTTAACTAAGTTTCGACTCATAGCTACTCCGGATGGCGGCATTCGCATGCCACAACAAATTTGAAGATGCTTGCGGCGCTGCGCTCGAACTCGTACAAGAGATTACTCTAGTGCCGGTAGAGTACTTGCGGGCAATCGGATATCCCATGGTATGCTCCTCTCTTTCTTGATACGACCATGTGCTAATATTGCTACACAGTTGCAAGAGTTGGCAGGGGTCGCTCACTTGCTTAGCAGCTTCATTGCCCGCCAGTTGGTCGACTGGCAGTATTACAAACTTCGCGAAGTCATGTAAGTTGTGATCAGTACGCCCCCTATCATGTATGCATGTTGACTGTTCAGGACTTCCATGGCTACATTCCTCCAGAGCCTTGCACCGTCTCTTCCTTCAGCAAGTCAAGCAGGCGCACGAATTTTTCAGTACATTCACAAACTAGAAGAGATACTTCTTCGACAGAGTCAAGCAATACCAACAGTGACAGCAGTACCGGCAGTATCGGTAGCGCCGATTATGCATCATCAGCCTGAGATGACAAATGACCCGCGGGTCATGGACTTGATGCCTCAACCGCCGCCACAGCAGCAGCACCCAGGGTTTCTTGAGCAATATGCGTTACCGAATACTTCCTTTTACAATTTCCAAGCAGATTTTATCGGGAACATGTGGAACAATGCCTTTAACGATGGGGCGGAGATCGACTGGGCCGGCGCAATTGAGAGCTGGGGGACGACCTGATTTTGTCTTCATCCCTGCCAAATCTATCGTCATATAAATATATCAACATCATTTACCGTGGCTACTAGCCCTTGATCTTACATTCCGGATACTTCCAACCTCATGCTAACTGTTGCTCGTCCCTTGTTAATTCCGTGCTGCACACAGCAATTGTGGGCTTGGTAGCAACGTCAGGGAGAGAAAGTGCTGATTAGGTAGACGCCTCCTCCTCAACCTGCCGCGACAAAATCATCATCCCTGAACGAACATCGTCAATTGTCCTGATCGAAGGCGGAAGAGCCGAGAGTATATCCTCTTCCAATGCCGCCATACCTGCGCAGCCGAGGATGATGCTCTTCGCGCCGGCGTCGATCAAAGGCTTCGAAAATGTAGTAATACGGTCGACGACCACCCCCCGATCCAAACTCTCCAACTCAAGTGGACTCAGCCCAGTCGCTGCAATGCCAGTAGAATACCCCTCGAAACCGAGGTCAACAACAGAATCTGTTAGTGGCTTCTCCCATGAGGTCGCCGTCGTCACAATGCCGAACTTGCCTCCATTCGCTGTCGCTTCCTGTAGCGCGGCTTGGAATATTCCCATGACGGGAATCTTGTCCTCGAGCTGCTCGCGGAGGGCGTATACTAGCGGGTGATCTGAGAAGCAGCAGACAAGGACAGCATGCGGGCGGTGGGTGGAAATGTACTCTACGGCCCGGGGGAGAACGGCGTTGGTCGAGGATGTGGCCTGTGCGTGGTTCTCGATACACGAGGGGCAGTCGTCGAGGTCACGGCCGTCTATGAAAGTGACTTGGAGGGTTGGGGTGGAAGGATATAGAAGTGTGAGATCGTCTGTCATGCCTGTTGTTGAGATAGGGATGATGCACAGGAGCCTCATGGGCTGGTCTGTTGACGGCGCCATGTTGTTTGTCCGTCTGGGAGAACAAAGAGGACACACAGGTCGGAATGTCGCAGCAGGGTCTAGGCATTACAGCGACGCGCATAAACGGGACGGATTCTAGCTTTTATCAACCCGATCTTTGATATTGTCTATCAACAAACGATCCTGGACGTCTTTTGTTTCTGTGGACATGCCGTTTTCAGCGGCGATTGAAGCGGATAGGCGGTTAAGGTACCCTGGCCCAACCCGCCGGGTTCCGAGTCAATTGATCTCCCAAGGTCTGGATTCAGCAGCTCACCCGCCCGCAACCCCGCCTTTGCGCGTGGAACACCATGTCTTTTACTGCTTGTTCTCTCACGCATCGGCACTTGGGGACGATCTTCCATGCAGGGCTCGTACGATGTGGACCCTTTGGAGCTCCTTTGGGTCATTTTGCCCTCTTTGTGCTATCTAAATGAATGGGATTAAGCAGGGGAGCGTTCTTTGAAGTGGATGATGGCGCGGGATGGTGGAGGAGGGGGATGTCACGATTCACGAGGCGAGATGATGAATTGGCGCATTGTGGATTGATGGTTTTACTAGGGCTTGATGGGAGTAGGCACCAGGGTATTGATTGAGCTGGTGGTTCAATCCAATAAGTCTACATGATGGCCACCCACCCTCTCCCTTGTGACATCTTGAATCCTCTCTTATCATCATTCTGGTAGTGTGAAATATGCACCCTTCCAGTATGAGTTGCAACCAATACCGGCGACGCTAGGAAGACTTGCAGATGAACCGTCACATTTAGCACCTTGTTCTTGGGTGTATCAATTCTTGATGGGCCAAAGGTGAACTGCAGATTGGGTCGACGGCACGCTGCCGCTTCATCACCTCTTCCGACACGTCACATCTCAACTTCCTCACACTCGAACGCATAATAGAAGTGATGGTAAGTGATTAGGGCCATCATGGCATGTTCAGTTCGAGTAGAGACCGCACAACAAAAGGTATCCCGCGCGCTATAAGGAAAAGACAACAGCAGGCTCGTTATCATAACACACCACTATACCGACCTATTCCCTCACACACTCTTCTCGTCGGGCTCCTCACGAATCTTGGTAGTCGAATCATCCCCTTCAGACGCCTTTGAAGACGACGACGGAAGCTGCTCCCCGTCCAGCACCGGCCTCTCCGCCGGTCCAAACGTACCAAAATAGTCCGCGTCGTCAACCGCATGAGTGTCCCGAATCGGGAACGCAACATGCAGTAGACAATACGATACCACGGCCAGGGTACAGCCCAACGGCCAAGCGAGGTAATACAAGTGCGACCACCCCGCCTTCTCAACCGTCGGATCCTGCACCCGCTGCACGAACCCGGGCAGCAGCGAGAACGTGCCCACCGTCCACGACACGCCGGCCCGCCAGTTCACGCCCCCGCGGTACCAGTACACGCTCCGGCTGCTCGCCTCGTACAGGTCCGTCAGCTTCAGCCGCCGCGCGCGGACGAGGTAGTAATCTGCAAACATGACGCCCGTCATGGAGCCCAGGAAGACGCCGTAGCCGCCCATGACTGTGAGGAACTTGCTTGCGCCGTTGAGGAGCTGCCACGGCTGCATTATGAAGGCTACGGCTGCGGTTAGGTAGCCGCCGCGGCGGAGGTTGAAGTAGCGCGGTAGTAGGGCGGAGAGGTCGATGCCGTTGGAGAGGGCGTTTTCCGCGACGGCGATGCCGAATTGGGCAAAGATGAAGGCGAGGGCCGCGAAGAAGACGGCGGCGCGGGCGCCGGCGCTGTTGTCGTATTGGGATTGGAGGGCATCGAGGAAGCGGTAGGGTTCCCAGACGAGGGTGCCCTGGGTTTTTGGGAACAGCTGGGCGGCGCAGGAGGTGCAGACGATGCCGACGAAGGCGACGAGGATGGTGTTGACGGGCACGAAGACGAGCTGGGAGGCGAGCTGGTCGCGAGGACGGCGGGCGAAGCGCGTGAAGTCGGACTGGGAGAAGATGTGGGTGCTGATGCCGCCAATGTTTGTGCAGATGCCGAGGGCGAGCATCCAGCCCAGGTGGGAGCCCGTTGCTTGCTGGACGCCGGCGGTGGAGTTGATGTCGTGGAGCATGGGGCCTGCGCCGCGGGCTGTGGCGAGACACCAGATTAAGAGGACGAAGACGGTGGGGATGACGGTGCAGGCGGCGATGGCGAAGGGGATGTGGTAGCGTTCTGGGCGGATGTAGATTAGGGGCAGACAGAGGAGGGAGAAGATGATGAAGCCGATGAAGTCTGCGACGGTCATTGTGCCGTTTGCAAGGGGTGTATCTAGGTTGTTGAAGGAGGGAGCCATGGAGGCGATGAAGGTGCGTACGCATTGTCCGCCCCAGTAGACTTGGGTAGAATACCATATAAACGAGAGCGCGATGCGCTGTACGAGCGGGAAAAGAGCGCCGCGCAAACCCCAGGAGGCCTTTTGCAGGATGGAGAAGCCGATATGCCACTTTGCTCCCGGCCCACCGGCGAGAACGCAGATGAGGCCGACAAGGCAGTGGCCGATGATGACGGTCAGCATGGCCTGCCAGACGTTGAGGCCGAGGGCGATGAGAGAGGAGCCGGTTGTCCAGCCGCCGATGTTGAAGGAGCCGGTGACGACCCAGAGGCCGACGAATTGCCATGGTCCGTAGGTGCGGCGGGAGGGCGGGAGGGGCCGAGTGTCGCGGTTCATGTAGGCCGTCGTTGCCACGTCCGTCTCGCGGGGGACTTGGACGCGGCGGAGGAGGGCCGATGCAGTCGTCATCTTGGCTGTTGGCGGGATAGATCCGCGCCGGGGGTTTTAGCCCGAGAAGGCACCGTCGACAACGTCGATATTTCAGACCAGGTCTTCTTTGCTAGTTCCTCTAGTTCAACTTTTCGATGCTGGGGTTCCGCTGGTGAAGCGGTTGCTGTGAGAGGTGTTTGTGGCGTTCAACTTGAGGAATGTGTGATGTATGCCGTGACGCCGGCTCTGCGAACTACTGCGGTGTATGCCCACCCGTTTGGCAGAAGGGACGGGGACCAAGGCGGGTGAATGTGGAGGGCGGGAAGATGGGGGAGGGGTCCGCTCAGGAGGTCACAGGATGGGATGGGGGCAGTATGGATACAGTAGTGAGTGAGTCCGGCCCTCTTCAATGAGATATGAGACGGGCTGGACCTTGGGAATGAGGCGGTGCGGGAGAGATCTGGAAAGGGGAGACGGGGCACGATGGGGTGGGCGCTAGACCAGGCCGTAAGCGGACCGGACGATTCTGAGGCGGGCTCTTTTTTCTTCTTTGGTTCTCTTCTTTAGCGTTTAGCTTGTCAGAGTTTCGTACGAAAAGCTTAGTTACGTCGCACAGATCGTGGAGTGTTCAGTTCCGTGTAACGCGTCGCGGGAAGCGGGCAAAAGGCTTAAAGTTGGAGGCCATGAGGGGACTGGGCCGAAGTGAAAGAAGGGGGCAGGGCAATGTTGAAGCTGGAGAAACACAGTGTGATTGGAATCTGGGATGTTCTCCCCGGCTGATACTTGTATCTCTCGAGCGTTCCCATTCGATTTCAATGCCTACGTACGGGATTTGATAGTACCGGGACTCTGGGTCTAAAGGAGCTGGATGCTGGACGCTGAACCTGTCCCGGGCAAAGGGTTGGGCAAAGCGGGCGAGACAGGAATCCCAGAGACGTGGTTAGCGATTGCCCAACGGGCCACCGACAGGCTGACAGAAAGAAAAAAGAAAAGAGGGAGAGGGAAGTGGTCTTACTGTGTATGGGTTCTCATACATGATGGAGGGTGCCCCTGCGAGCCCTGGCTGACCAAGTGCAGGGTCAGCTTTCACCGTTGAGACCACCTCAGGGGTTTCCAATGATCCCAGGGCAATAGTGTAGAGGGCGGCCGGGTTTGCTCCAGTCGTTTGAAACAAGATATCAGCACGTCGCTCTACGAATAGCGGGACTTGAAAGCTGACGGAGGCTACGGGAACATCCATGGCGAAAAGGGAGAATGTGGTTGGGGGTTGAGAACTTGGGAGGGGGGGAAAAGGTTCTAGGGGCAAGGTTCGTATGAAGCTGGAGGAGGCGCCATGTAATACTTCGTAAGCTGAACTTCCAGGTTTACGGCAAATATCATGTTTGATATCATGCAGTTGGAAGAGAACCTAGACAAATACACTGAACACCCCCGCCGTCCCTTTCGGACCCTTTCCCTCGTGGGATGCGCGGTCAATTTCACGATCCACGACGTGCCCACCCCTCCACTGCCATGCAGAACCTGCAGCAGTGACGATGATCCCTGGCCCCGAAGTGTGGGAATGTGGATAGGGCAGAAGGGGTGCGGACCAGGCTCTCGGTAGGGAGGGGAACAGAGAATGGCGCCAGGGTCTTTTCGGGTTCTAGTTCACGCCGGGGGTGTTTTTCTTTTTTTTCTTTCCTCCTGCTTACGGGTATCCATACAGTATTATTACGTGTTGGATCTGGAGGGGGGAAGGGGGAATGGGATTTTGTTTGCTCGTCAATTTCGCCTGGCGTGTTGGAGCAGGGCGGGTTGACGCCGACCAACTATACGAGACGTTGAAGACAGGGTCATTGACCTGATTCTCCTTTAGATTCTAGTCTTTGACTGAGTCTACTAGGCTGCATGTTTGCTCCCACACCATTGCCTCACATCCGCAATCACATTGCTAGATATCAACTCCGTACAGATACCAATCAGGCTTCATCGCCATAATGGCACCTATCCCACACAGGAGGAAACAGGAAAGTTGAGGGAACTGTCGCATTCTGGCACTCTGGCATTCTACAGCTCAACAGCTCAACAGCCACTGTCTCGCTGTCTCGGCCGCAAATTCATGTGGCTCGGGAATCGGCAGCGAGTCGCGATTGGCTCGAGGCAAGACCATCGCCCGCTCCATCACTTTGGACCCCTCTTCTGAGACATGACTTTTGACGGCTTCAGTCAAGAATCGAGATCACGATTGCTCCTATCTCCGCATTCTGTTTCGTCGTTTCTGCGGAGACTTTCTGCATGGGAACTGGCACCGGTCATGGGGCCACTCACGCGGGCACTGCCGTTTCTTCGTCACACCTCTCGATCGTCAACCGCGGCCGTGAACCCCCGGCCCCTCCCCTCCCGTCGTCCATTCCCCAAAAAGAAGAACATTTAATCCGGTTTAGGGTTGCGTCTGGCGTCTGTCCGGCGGTCACTCTCCCCTTCTCTTTGGCCCGTCGAACGCCTCGAGGACCCCGAAACCTGACGAGCCCACGTGTGTTTCCGCAGCGAGGCTCCCTTGAGATGGGCAAAAAAGCAGAGACAAAAAGGCAAAATGAGCGGGCTCTGAGATGGAGAATCTGCCGCTGTTTCTTTGATTCTACAGCTTTAACCGCCTCCGAGACCGCTGAACCCCGATTCCCCACGAGGTTATCTCGAGGTCGGTCCGTCGGAAGAGGGGTTCATTTTGCTAGAGAGAAAGATAATCGTTCCAAGAGTTGCTACTTAACTCGAGGAGCTTGGACATTTTATCGCTATCTGCTGTGAATGTGGCGTTCGCCCAGTACCGCATGCATCATTCATTCCATCCTGCATACTTTTATACCCGCGCTTCTTTGCCTCCTGTCGGCGCGCAACTCGGATCGGACGAAAATCTGGCAGCCTTATTACGCGCGATATTACAAGAAACCACATTCGCTTGCTTGCTTCTGCGGACATTGAAATCAAATATCCACGTCTGAACCCCCTGCGTAATCTTTACTCTTTGTTCTAGAACGAGAAGGGGGTTGTAAGAATCCCGTCCCCCCGTCTTTCAACCCCGGTTTGCGCGTCTGCGCGGTGCGCCGGAACCAACGAGCCAACCATGACCGCGGCCGCAGCGGCGGCGTCGTCGGCGGCGGCGGCGCTACCAGTCGTTGACCTGCGGTCCTTCGACTCGGTCGAGGACCTGGCGGCCGACCTCATGCGCGTCGGCAAGGACCCCGGTTTCTTCTACGTTGTTGGACACGAGCTGCGCGACGACGTTGCAGCCGACATGTTTGCTCTCGCCGAGACTTTCTTCAGCTCACCCCTTGAAGAGAAGTTGGCGTACGCCAACGGCAGCGGCGATCTGGTGAGTTTTCTTGTTTTTTTTTGTGTTTTCTGCATCTCGCTCGAATTGTCTTGTCTCTTTCCCGTTTCTCTCCCCTGCTGTATTTCAAGGGCGTGGGGAGTATGGGTGATACATGTACATGTTGTTGGACGAAGGTGATCAGCGATCTTTTGCGGTGCTGACTGCGTGGTTTGATCTCGCTTAGGGTTACACCGGTATGAGAGAAGAAACGTACGTTTTGCCCAGCCCAATTCACCTTGCTTGCTTATTTCCTTCTTTCGTAAAGAAGTCGTGAGATCCCGCTAAGACGTTGATGTTTGTGGGGTGGAACAGGCTTTCTGGAGCAGGGCCGGGCGACGTTAAAGAGTCCTTTTACCTATCAGACCCCGGTAAAACGACGCAGCTACTTCCAACCGAATTGGAATCCCGCCGGGAAACAATGGCAGCCTTCTTTGCGGGTTGCGATAGCCTCGCAAAGACTCTTTTGGAAGGACTTGCAGTTGGACTAGGCGTGAGTGCTGCCACTTTAATTGTTTTACATGGGATCTTGTTGTCAAGACACGATCAAAGCGAGGGGGTGGAATTAACTAACCTCTTCCCTTCAGATGCCAAGAGATTTTCTATCAAAGGCCCATACTGGCGAAAGTTGGCGTATGCGTCTCATAAACTACCCCCCGGTATCCCAGGTCTCATCATCCACAACTTCCTCCTCCACCTCCCCAGACGACGCCCCGACCTCCCACGCGAAGGATATCCGAGCGGGCGCCCACTCCGATTACGGCTCACTCACCCTGCTTTTCCGCCAGCCCTCAGACCAGGGCGGGCTTCAGGTCCTGCGAGGAGGAGGAGGAGACAACAACGCCGCTGCGTGGGCCGACGTCCCCTGCATACCCGACGCCGTTGTCGTCAACATAGGCGACGCCCTCGAGTTCTGGACCGCAGGGAGGCTGCGGTCCACGGTGCACAGGGTCGCCTTTCCCAGGTCCGCGAGCGAGAATGTCGCCAGGTTGAGCATACCCGTCTTTATACAGCCTGACCGCCATGTCGTGTTGGCGCCGATCAAGGAGGACCGAAAAGATGACGGCGGCGCGGATGCCGAGTTTTTGGAGGTTTTGAGGAGAAAGGGGTATGAGAGTGCCGAGCCTGTTACGAGTCGGGAGCATTTGGAGCGGCGGATACGGGCGACGTACGGCAAGGTTTGATACGCATTTTCCTCGGATTCATCAGCGTTGTTGGTAAGCACGGCATGACAGCGAGCATTTCCTTTCGATACGTCATATTATTCCAAGTTTGAACCTCGCGCTCGGTAGTTGAGTCTGCAAATATCTGTACGAAGTACATAGTTTAGGTAGCACCGGTTAATGTACGGAGCTGATTACGCCAAGGACATATACGAGAAGAATAGCACACTCTGCATACTACACTTCACCAACCATGCGTCCAACATTGGCAGGCCTTGCGGAGTTTTGAGACCCTGATAACCAACCCCCCTGGACCGGTGACCGGGAAATTTCTTCAAGCTGCATATAAAGATGGGAGATGAGACAACTTCGCCGAATCACCCCCACGCTCACGCTTTCCTCGGCGAGAATACCACGTTGAGTGGTGCGACGGTCAGCGTACCCGTGTCCATGTTGCCCTTTAGAAACTTTTCCCCTGTCTGCCCCTGTGCAAATCGCAAGTTGTACTTGTGCACGATTGCGCTGGTCACAAATCGCGTCTCCAGGAGGCCGAGCTGTTTCCCGATACATACGTCGTGTCCTGGCAAGTGAAATGAGCAAAGTCGTTCGGATTAAACTTACTTAGTGGGAAAGAGGCAGTCCGTAACTCACCTGTCGAGAATGGTACGTAGACTGTGGCGTTCTTGACGAGTTCTGGTCGGTCGATCCATCGTTCTGGGATGAAGTCATCTGGTCTCTCAAAGAACCTGGCGTCTATGGCGGGGAAGATCATATCAGTAATCCATCCGAGACTACGACTTTCGCTTGCCAACTCCCGTCATCAGATTAGACTCACCTCTATACTGCGTATACGATGGTACAAAGACAATTGTATCTCCAGGAAGCCAGACGTCGTCTACCTGAAGCCCTTCGGGCGGCGTCATCCGCTGAACGCCCGATGGCACAGGGGGGTGGAGACGTAATGACTCGTCGATACAGGCCTGAAGATATCGCAGCTTTGAAAGAGCAGCATGCTCGGGCTTGTCGTGTTCTCTAAAGTACTCATCGATTTCGTCTTGAAGCTTCTTGTACTCTTTCGGATGCCGGGCCAGCTCCATGAATAGACATGATAGGACAGCTGCTACGGTGTCGCTAGATGTTATTATATCCAGTCAATAACTTGTCGCCAAATTAACAAGATCAACCACGGCTAGGGCTTTACCTTCCAGCAACTGTAATCAAGATACAGTCCCCATACAAGTTAAGCATGTCCTGAAAGGAGTGCTCCTCCTTGGCCTCATAATCCTCCAACACCCAGGTGAAGATATCAGGGCTTTCGGGCTTATTCTGAATCCGCTGCTGCACCTGGCCTGAGATCCACGCCTTAAACTTCTTCACGCCGGCGTTCCAGATAGCCATCTTGCGATACAACGGCAGAGCCCACATGGCGTGCGTGAAGCGCCCCACGGCCTTGGTCTCATCGTGCAGCGAGTTCATGTAGAAATGAGCGACGCCGTCCTCGAGCATACGGAACCCGTGGCCGAGGGAAAACTCGCCCATGACGTCGAAGCTGTAAAAGTTGAACCAGAGAGATACGTTGAACTTGGTGCCGGCGCTTGCTTCGATGCCGGCGAGAAGTTGGTCCGTGTACTTGAGAATGCGGGGCTCGTAGTCACGAAGTGCTGCGTCGCGTTGTTGATCAGTCTCTAAGATAAAAACCTCAACCGTTTCTGTCTAGATCCTGAAGATCACTTACATTTCGAGGTAAAGCCATACTCCCATGCTTTTCGACGTCTAGAATGCGCCTCCTTATCGCGAACCATCTGCATTGAGACCATAGGATGGAGCAGATTGTACCACGGTCCCTTCATACAATCCGTATCCAGAAAAACGGCATCAATGGCACCAAGCTTGTTTATCGAGAGCTCAGTCGGGCCGACCCTCACCACATCGCCGTACTTTTCGTGCAGCTTTCGCACATCCTCGTGGAGGTGCATCTGGTTCCAGATCTTGAACGTGACGTAGAGGTTCGTGAACTTAGCGAAGAATGGGCCGGGGAACCGATGCAGGCGGTGAAAAAGACCTCGGTATACTAGGATGCTCGTGTAGATGCCTGCTGTGAGCGATGAGAATAGTATAGCCGCAGCTTTTGCAACTTGAGCCAAGCTTGTTGCTTCCATCGGGGAGATAGAAACCATGGGCGCGAGGAACGGCACAGCCATGGTTGCTCCGACGGTCGCTGCATAAGCGATCGTGAAGTTCGTGAGGATGCGTTGTGCCGAGAGATCCCACTCGCCGAATCGGAAGACGGAAAGATGGAGTATGACTCCGATGAGAAAGGAGAGCCCGCAGGCTTCTGGAGACTGAAGAACGTCGCTTGCGTACATCTTGCAACGACTCCGGTCAGTTTGCCATCTTTGTTGATCTTGACTAAACTTACCGAAGACTCAGAGATATGGGCAAGTTGTGAGTTGGCCACGGCGTATCTTGGTTCATAAGCATTGCAAGATTCATCTGATGTTGATGACCATCAATAACCTTAACCTGGCAGGATGCCGTGCTTCCCGCCGTACTTCCCCATCCTTGCGGAAACTTAAAGCCTGCCTGCAAATGACATGGCCGACTCAAGCTGCGGGATGTAAGAGAAGCATCAAGTAACGCATTGTAGCATCAACCTGTCACACAGAAGTATCAGCTGAAGCTCGCAGCCAGCGTATTCTGTTTCGTCTGGAGTACCTATGCCACGGAACACTAGCCCGTGTCAGGCCCATCCCAGTACACTCGTTACAACGATTGTCACACTATGCCTATGAGACAATATGGTCTTACACAAGCATGACTAAGTTTGCCAAGGATATGCCAGTATAAAGGGTCTTCCACTCACTATATAGATAGTCGGGATATTCCCATAGCCACTCGTTCTTCATACTCATCAATACATCCCATTGACCCCCTACCTGATAATCGCTGCCCAACAGGATCATTGTTCCCCGCTATTACCTCTTTGAAACAACCATCCATACCTCCGTTGAAAGTTACGAGAATATTACCATGTATTCGCGCTGCGTTGCCTATTACTGGCAATCATGATTACGTTACACGAAAGTCTGCGGTGTGTAAGTTGCATCTGGTGAAGGCTTCAGTGTCCAGTGTTGTTGGGTTGCCGCTAGGTAACTTGGGGAGCATCCGGCGATAAGCGTCTCCACGGGGCCGACAATTAACCGAGGCGAACACCGGGCCGGGCCGATCGCTACAACCATAAATCACCTTGACATATTTGCACGGCGTCGAGTCCAAAGATCACGATCAGCCAATCTTCTACTGTCTTGAATACTTTCCGGGGGGTAAGAGCACAGACTCCAACGACAAATCCAGGACCAACACGCCCCAGGGGCAGATTTTGGGTTCACGATGGTCGCACCGGCGGACGGCAAGACATCGCCACTACTCTCACTCACCGCAGGAGGCATCGCCGGCGGTGTGGAAGCCGCCTGTACGTACCCATTCGAATTCGCCAAGACGCGAGTGCAACTCTACGGACACCAGAAAGGGACAAGAAATCCATTTGCAATCGTTCTGCGCGTTGCCCGCGAGGAGGGGTTGTCGTCACTGTACAAGGGATGCAGCACCCTGATCGTGGGGTCTATCGGAAAAGACGCGGTGCGGTTCGTCGCGTTCGACAGCATTCGCTCCGTGTTTGAGGACAAGAAGACTCATACCCTGGGACCCTTGCAAAGTATTGCGTCAGGAATGGTAGCTGGGATCGTCAGCAGCACGATCATTGTCACACCCAGCGAGCGCATCAAGACAGCACTCATCGACGATGCCAAGACGACGCGACGGTTCAAGGGCGCGATAGACTGCATCACGACTTTGACGCGAGAGCAGGGATTTTTGAAAGCCCTTTGGCGCGGCTATATCACAACGACACTGAAACAGATCGGTACCACGGGATTCCGCCTGGGTAGCTACAGTACCATCAAGGACTTTGAGCGCAGCAAGGGGATCAGCCCTGAGGGCCCGATTATGAGCTTCGCAAACGGCGCGCTAGCCGGCACAGTCACGACTGTAGCAACGCAACCTTTTGATACGATCAAGACGAAGGCGCAACAAGCCAAGGCCGTGGGCACGATGGAGTCGTTCTGGGCGATCATGGCCGAGGATGGAGTCAAGGGTCTTTGGAGAGGGACAGTCATGCGGCTTGGTCGAACAGTTTTGGCCGGTGGCATTCTGTTCACGGCTAACGAGCAAGCCTTGAAGGGCTTGAAATTATTACTGGGAAAATAATGATGTGAATTGAGTACGAAACGAATACGAACCCATGGGCAAACAAGACGAGAGATCAACAAGCCAGCTACCCAGACATAGACAAGCGATAGATAGATCTAAGGTGTTGGTGTAGTGCAGACAGAATCAAGCAGAATATCTGGCATTCAGACAGTTGCCTGATCCTCCAAAGTTTGCGCAATTTTGTCCCAAAGACCTACACGCAAGTTGCCGCCTCACCAAATATTGCCATCTAAGTCCTTGCCAATTATCGGACCCGCAAATCTAAGTGAGAAGCCGCGCACATAGTTCGCATTGAGAACGAGCGAGGGCTTCCCAAGTTTGTGCGGTTGAGCAAGACAGGTCCACCCAGGCTTGACTACGGCGGCAGAGAAGTCTGTTTCGAAGAACTTGGCTTTGCCCCAGTTTGAAAGTAGAATCTGATGCATGTTCTTGTCACCAAACATAACTGCAGAATGCTTCTCTTCTAGTGTTTTGCGAGCTTCAATTTGCTCTCTGGTCCCTTGCTCTTGGATAGATCGTCGAACCGCGGCAGCCGTGTAGCTCAGTGGCTTTGTCCGGAGGTCCTTTGCGGTGATTCGGGTTATGATCAGGGATGTGGCGTTTGATAAAAGCGCGGTCTTCTCTGGGAGAATATCCCGAGCAAGCGCAGGACATATATTCAGGACGTTTCCGAGGATAACTGGTTTGCTGCAGTTTGCAGGGAGATGCTGCGACCATAGGCGGCCGATGAAGGCGGTAACGATGTCTCCCTCGCTGGCGAATAACTTGTCTGGGCCGGCATTTTGTGCGCTCAACTCTTCTTTGACCTGTTCCTTGAGTGCTTCGATGTGCGCTGCCGGTATACAAGCAATGCGGGTTTCTTCGGAAGGATGACGAATGATCTCCCAAAGATACCCCAGAATGAATTGGATTAGTCCCCAAACTGAGAGTTGCTGGTCGGCCAAAACGAACGGCTCTGTAGGGTTCTTGCCCAGCTCTGCCAGGGGATCTGTGTCAACCCCATGGAAGGGTTTGACATCGTTGTCACGGCCCTCGAGGGTGGCAGTCCACGCGATCAGAAGTTCTTGCCTTCCGATCCCATCGAATAACGTGTGCAACCATGTCAGACTCACAAGCGTCGCGTCATTGAAGGACTCGATGTGCAGACCAAGCTGAGGTTCATCGCGATAGATGTAGTCTCGCATCGATTTGGGGCTGTCTGGCCTTCGCATTAAGTCCTGGAACCTTTCCGGTGGAGTCTCTATCACTGTTGGCTTTAAAGTCGCTTTCGGCAACCGCGAAGCAATTGGATGATCCTGGATGCTGCGCCCGTAGTCGAAGTGGGAGTACGCAATAGCTGGCCTTTCCGGGTCGTAAAGCTCAGGGATATGGTACTCAAGCTTGTTCTGAGACTGTCACATGTGTAAATAGCTGTTCCGGCACATGATCAAACACCTAAGACCGGAGCTTACGTTCAGCCTAAGTCTGGCACCAAGCTTTCACCATCCCTCACGGCCTAATAGCTTCGTAAGCGACGAGCGCAGCCTTTCTGGGTCCAAGACATCGTCGAAGCGCATCATGAAGCCCATGACAATGCCTCTGTTCAAGGCACAGTCATCATTGGGGTTCAAGGGAATGATTGTGTCCGTGGCTACTGTTGCTGGTGCCACGGGCTTAGCTTTCGAGAATATGCTGCCCATCTTGGCGACTATCCACGAACTCAAAAATGACAAAGATGGTCAGATTTCGAAAGTGGTCCGACCAGGGCGGAATCACGCTCATATTTACGGCAGTTGGAAATTTTACAAGGATCGAGCGGGCAGGGTCACTTCCTTCTTCCCGACCTGCATGACAGCCGTTGGAAGTCTGGACTTACGGTCTTGTCACGGTTGGTCTAACAACTATAAGCGCACTCGCCGCTAGTGTCGTATCTACCAGTCGGTTGGAGCCCTTTAATTACTCCGGGTGAAGGTCATTTCCATTGTTGATGCTCTTGCCACATTGAGTTGGGAGCACTGCATGATGCAATGCAGAAGAATCCTAGCATGTGACTGTTTTAATCCTGGACAAATCATTTCAGATGAATCTGATTTGCTCGTTTGCTAACATTCTTCTCTGTCCCATGACCTTGACACGACAATCTTCCCTCGCAAGTTCCGTTGCGCATTTTCTAAACACGACAACCACCTCAACGTCGAATCTCCCCAGTGCCGAGCATACTTGCCTGACAATGGGAACTTGCCAAGACGATAACCGCTCCAGGGGCGAATCTCGCTTTGTTGGTCCGTCATCCAGTTGGGCGGGGCCGCCTCAATCTTGGCCTGCTCCGTAAATCTTCCAACCAACAGCCAGCTTACGATTTCCGGGAAATCCTGAGCTGCAGTAAAAGCACTCCTGCACGACCCATCTGTCTCATACCATATTCTTGCTCCTGCATAGACGAGCATTTTGACAACGTCTAGCCGACCCCCGTGAGCTGCTGCCATGAGCGCAGTGCCAGTCAGACCGCCCTCAAACTCAATGTTGCAACCCAAGTCCAGCAACAGCTTGACCTCATCAACTAGTCCGAGCTCAGCTAGGAAGCACATCACGCCGAACGATCTTACGCTTTCTTTCCCGTCGGATTCAGTCATGTCTCGTATGGACGCGTGTCCACTTCGCCGGTACAGTAGACGGAGAGGACCCCGAGAATGAACCCGATCTTCAACAGCTGTACCGTGGACGAAAGAGAGAATCTTCCAAAGATCTGATGCAGTCATCCCGGATGCTATTGAATGACCAAAATCAGAGTTGAAGATGAAAGTCGCAAGCCGGCTTTCGAGACACGCCGGTGCCCAGAGGGGTACGCCAAATCTCCCCACAGTCTGGAGTGGTATGCCTGACCTGAGCATCAAAACTGCCACTTCCGTCGACCCGCACACCAGAGACGTGTCAGCGTATTGAGAACATTTGACATATGCCCCATTCTCTAAAAGGAGGTCTACCGATCTTTCCCATGGTAGCTGAATCGCCACTTCGAGAGGGGTGTACCCGCGATGATAGTCTCTAGTTGCAAGTGAGGCCCCATGCTCCAAGAGAAGGCGTGCAATGTCGAGTTCGTACTCTTCAACAGCTACATGAAGTGCAGTTCCCTTCATAACGGTTTGTCTGTTGACCTCTGCGCCGCACTCAAGTAGAAGACGCACAAGCTCCATGTTGCCAGAACCGACTGCGACATGGAGGGGCGAGATGGCGCGGGCTTGTGAAGACCATCCAGTTCTATTCACAAGTTCGTGAACCAAATTTCTGTGCGATGCATTGCTGATCCCAGCGGCGTGAGAGAGGAGCACTTTCAATGCCTTGGGGCACTCGCGATCCACAGCTACATGTACGGCTATGGAGTTGTCCAGCAGCCAGATCATGTCCTCTTCAGGGATAGAGCATAGCCATGCCGAAATCTTTTCGGATAGATTGTCCTCCCACATGAGCATGTCAAGACTGGTAGATCCGAATGATGGCCATGAATGTTGCCTGGACATCTTGTCATCATCGCTACCGGACGATGAGGACGAGTAGGAAGAGGTGAAGTTGTCCGCAGTGTTCTCCCCGAAATGGCGAATCCCGTATTGTCTAAAATGTCCACACTTATGTCGGGCGCAGGTAGTTCCTCGGAAACTTGCTCCGTGTTCGACGAGAGCATCGACTATATCCGCAGACAGGTCGGTTCGCGACAAAGCGAAAATGAGAGCTGTGCACGTATGGCAAGACCTCATCTTGATTTCCGCCGGGCAACCGTTTTTAAGTAATGTAACGCAAGTTTGGGTGTCAGCGTCAATGATGGCCCTTTCCATGGCTTGAGAGAGGGCAGACAGCCAATGTTTGTCGAAGCTTTTTTCTGCGACTGTCTCCAAACTTTCACGAATCGACATTTCCACTCGTTGAGCAAAGTATCGGTTGATCTTGGGTATTGCCAAGTCAAGAGGTGTTTCTCCTTTCTTTGTTTTCATATGAGATGCGCCCAGTTCCAGCAGAAGATCAGTAATTTGTTCGTTCTCAAAGTGGATTGCAAAGTGCAAGGGGGTCCATCCGTCTTTGTCTTTGGCGTTGATGTTCGATCCCCGAGAAACAAGCTCTCGAATAGTGTCAACCTGACCAAGGAATGTTGCAAAGTGTAAAGGCGTTCGCAACTGTGCGTCAGCAATTTCGAGGTCCGAGACATAGGCGCGATCCAGCAAAAAGGTGACTGTCTGTACTGAAGCAATTACCGCGAGGTGCAGAGCCCTGAGACCGCGGTAGGGCTTGATGAATGAAGGAGCTGCTTTGACACTCAAGGTCACCTCGACCTCGAAGTTCCAAATAGGTTTGGAGCAGGAGGATGCAACCATTTGGTCAATGAATTCACTGTAGCCATGCGCGCACGCCCATGCTACTGGAGTCCACCCAAAAGTATCAGCGGTGGATAGCGTATCTGGTGATCCACGTCGAAGCAAGAGCCGTGCCGTATCAAGATATCCATATCTTATATGGATACTGAGAGCTGAAAATTTGCCCCTCTTGCTGAGTAAAGCGCAGTCGATTTGTTCGTCGAGTAGTCGTTGAAGTAGGCTGAACTTTGGGTTGTCGCCTGGCATCCTCAATGCTGCAAATCCTCCCGGTCCTAATTGAACGGATGAAGGTAGATGCGGCGATTGACTGAAAGTACTCATCGGGGACATGGTAGGGCGGAACACGGGACTCTTTACGAATAAGCCTCCCTGAGCGTAGGGCATTCCAAGTAGGTGTAGAAGACTGTCAGAGCCCTCCCGGATAGGGGCTAGTAAGAGGTAGTAAGGAGTCCAAGCAACAAAGGAACAGCTCAGATATATATACAGCGCAGGGAGTACACGTCGAGGGAGGAGCAGACTTCAGTAATTCATCATTCTACCCCTAACTGCAGTTGGCCTCTGAGAGCTTCCACCCTGCGTCAACATCCCAACTTGACAAAGACTCAGGTCCTCTTCGGGATTCAGCTCGCTCAGCAGACGACCTCTTTCAGCTCGTTCCAAAAGGCTCACAAGCATCCTATGACCAATGAGTCCAGTGCCGTGAGAGCAAACATATTGTAACAAGTTTGCTTTTCTGTCCCTCTTGTGCACGTCAACGTCCATCTGAATAAGACGACGGAACAGTGGCCAAGAGTTATGAGCAATGGTCCATTTGATGACTTTGATATCCATACCACTGCTTTTGTAATACTGTGGTAAGGTAGTGATATCATGAACCATGCTGAATATCTCTTCTGTCGCAAGCACAGCATCGTGGTCAAGTGTAAGCGGAGTAGGCGTCGACACGACATCAAAGAAAGAAAGCACCTCTTTCAGTCCAGATGTCTGTTTGGCCTTCTCATAATCACCTACACACCCAAGATCAATCATGAGCTTAACTAATTCGAAGACTTCGCAGGCCTCGGCCTCTGCCGACTTTGTGAAATGATTCTGCAGTTTTTCGCAGAAGAACTGCCAGACGTGGCTGCTCTTGTCGCTGGGTGAGGCGACCAGCTCTTTCTGGACAAGAAGCGTTATAATTTCTTTGTTGCAGGCGTTCAAGTCGTCTTTGGATAAGTATGATCTCAAGGGTGTTTCATGCTCATCTGAACAAGGGTAGGGGAATATCTCGAGGAGTTGGCGAACCGCTTCTACATTTGCGGAATCTTCGAGATGATTTAGAGGTGAGTCTTTAGCTGAGGTTTGGAATATTTCGGAGTCATGCAACTCTTTAAGCAAAGCGCTATCCTGAATTCCTGCTATCAGTTCGGATATCGATGGCAGGTTGCTCTGCAGGCACGCGTGATCCTTTCCACAGTATTTGACGAGCATAGACGCATTCCGATAACGCTTCTTGACAAGCGCTTTGGCAAGCGGAGTACGACCACTTTTGTTCACCGTTCTTAAGGCATACTCTCGTTCTGTCTTATCGGTGTTCGTAAGTAAGACTCGAAGAACCCTTGATGAGGTAGCCTTAGAAGCTGCGAGATGCCAGATGGTGCTTCCTCTTCCATTGGTCCTCTTAGTCTCGGCGCCGTTCTTCAATAATCGTAAGAGGACATCTTCCTTCTTGTCTTCAACACAATAATGAAGGACAGCCTTGCTTTTCCAATCATGTGGGCTGTTGGGTACGGGGTAATTTTCGAGCAAGTGGTCCAAGCAGCTAACAGCTGAGCACGTAACAGCGAAGTCGAGCACTTTCGTCAAGACGTCACCCTGCAGTAGGTCCTTGGTTCTTATGTTACTTTGAGATTGATCCTTGAGAGTTTCCAAATTGTCTTCGTTGATTGACTTCCACATCTGTTGGACAAGCATGTCATCCGAGATGCCTTCCGAGATGGACAGCGGTATGTCGATATCGGTGGTTTCCGAGACGACCTTCTGAAAAGCTTTTAGATATGCCAACGATTCGCCCTCTTTCTTTGAGACCATTGCATCCAGGATCTTCATGATATCCTGGATTTTGCGCTTAGCCTTTTGGTCTTTGTGCTTAGACCAGTTGCGGCAGATCAACCGGAACACTGCTGTATCATCTTCGTGCACCTGGGTGCCTCCTCTGATGACGGCCGCAAAGACTTGGAAATCATCAGCCCATTCTGAGCTTTTGAGTGCCAAGGCGCCCATGGTACTCCAGGGGTAGGCCTGACTGGGCAAGTCTCGTGTGCAGTCCGCTCCCGCGTTGATCAGCAACTCAATCGTGCTTCTGTGTGGCCTGTCATACAAGGCCAGACTGCCCAGCGGGAATGGCCTCATTGGAGGTTCGTGATGACCGATGAGACGAAAGCCTCCAACAGCACATTGTAAAGGAGTACCTATCTTACTCAGGCGATTGAAATTTTCTCCCAGCTTGATCAACTCCTGACAGACAGCATCAATACTGAGCAGAGCAGCCATGTGCAACGGAGTATAATCGCCCCGCCTGATAACACGTGCAAGACGCCTTGTTTGACCTGCTACCCAAGATCGATTGGTATTCTTCTTTTTTCGCCGAGGGGGGCTCATTCCAGGCGGGAAATCATTTGGAGGAGGGAGCCTTCTTCCACCATTATTATCCCCCGAATCGTTGTTTGACCATGCTGCTGCGGAAGAGTTGACAACTGTGGTTTCCGAGCAGGCAGATTCCGACTTCTTTAGCTGACTGTTCATGTTGTCACCTCGGCCTTTCCACTGGTACCTGTACTGCCAGCAAACTTCGAGGCACCAAGACTTGAAGTTCGTTGTCTGCTTGGGGTCAAATAGCTTCATGGCTTCGGAAAGTAACTTAGGGTCCCGCCAATGTGTAGCAGCAGCTTTGTACCAAGTCAGAGCGGCGAACCTGTAAAAGGGATACCTTTCACTCCTGGTCTGAATGAAATCCGCTTCCGACAGTGATAAGCTAGGAAGTCGCGCAAAATGACTCAGAGTAAGGAAGTTTAGCGCGCAGCCAGTGAGAAGCCGACTTGATCCAGAAGTCGTATTGTGATATGCGGCAAAATCGCTGGATTCGTCAATGCCTCTTAGGAAGTTTCCAATCGAATCGTGTGCAAACACAAATCTCTTGTCATTCTGTGACTTTTTGACCATAGGACTGCATTGTTGGAGGATCTCTGATTCATCTACCTCCGGATACTCCAACATCTCAGGATCTAGCCCGAAAATGCCTGAAGCCGAGAGGGCTTGGCATAGCTCTTGAGCGCTGAGTTCTGGACGCGAACATCCCATGAGACTCAGAGTCCTTTGAACCAGGCTTTGAGATTCTGGTGTTCGCTTCTTGAATTCGCTCAACGTCAAGCGGTAAGTGTCTTGCAGGGAGCATGGTAGCTTCGCGAGATATTCGACCTGCTCAGAGTGGGACTGCAAGGCGCAGAGGTGGTCAAGTTGATAAGTGATCTTCCAGAACCTGCCTCAACTATTAGACTCAATCATGTTATTAGAATCTCGCCGACTTACACGTAATCATCAACAACGCTGAGTTTGCGAATCGCATCATCCTTCATCGCTGGCCTTTCGAGCCGCAGAGCCCCGGTCCTGACTCGTCTTTCTAATTCGGTGGCAGCAAAAGTTTGTAAGCAAGCCACGGTTGGTGTGATCTCGACGTGAGTACTAAGTTCATTCCAAGAATCTCGAACGATCTCGTAATCTTGAGAAACAACTGCTAGGCTGAAATTGGGCGCGAGTTCCTTTGAGTCTTTGATCAACGTCGTAATAATCTGCATGATGCCAAATGCCCTGTGCCTATCGCAGTCGACGATAACCAACACGTGGTCGAATGATTTTGACATCTGCCAAAGCAGCGCTATAAGTTCTTCCCGGCCGACCTTGTCGTGCAGCATCGTTGGTTCGCCACTTTGACGATATTGGCTCAGCAGTTCGAACGCGCTCTGGCTCTGGCGCGCTACCTGAGCAACGATGGTGCCAAGTAGGCTGAGATTCTGGCCATAGCTTTGTAGAATCTCTAAGTAGATTGGCACAACGATTGTGTTTGGACGGCGTCGCTGGAAGGTTTCCCGTACTAGTGCCCCAGTGAATGCCGTTCTCCCACAGCCTGGAGGAGCTGTGAGCCAAAGGTGTGATCCTCCCTTACTTAGCCAAGCTTCGAATTGTTGGTCTTGAAAAAGGTCTGTCTGTATATGGAAGTGCTTGTATCGTTTTTGTATCTTGATGTAGTCTTCTTCACGAACGCGGATGAAGCGGTTGAGAACTTTGTAGATACTACCAGAGTAATGGCCAGTGGATTGGAGAAAGTCGGTAAAAGCTTCTGACACCCAGTCTTCATCACTTATGACCATCGCAGACTTTCCTTTTGATAGTATTTGCAGCAGTTCTTCGACTGAATCTGCATACAACCCTCTCGAAATTGTCTGCTTGTGCTCGCCAAGCTCGTTCAAGAGATCTGCCGTCCAAGCAGTCGTGAATGGCCACTTGAGATCGGTGCGCCCTTTTTGTTCATGTCCGTCGCCGTCCGATTCATGTGTCCGTCTCCTCAGCGATCCCTCTAGTCGTTCCAAAGTGCGGCGGCATGAGATCAGCGGGGTCGGGGTGGTGTTCACGTCCGAAATTTGGTCCTCGTTTTCTCCAAGTCCTGATACCAGTAGCGATAGTCGGTGCAACAAGCCCGCAATGTCTTGTATCTCGTCGGCGACGCTCCGGATCTCCGACTTCAACCTGCTCTCACTTTTGGCGAAGCTGAAGGTCAATCGAAAGGTGGCATCGGCAATGGCCCTCAGCCCATCGAGGCTGACGGCTAATTGCTCCGTCTCCATGTTGGGTCGGGCAGGGGGGGTTGGTCCACCGTATCGAAGCCCTATGGTGACTTGACTCTCAAGACCGGATGTGCTGGATGGAGAGTTTCTTGTAACAACTGTGCTTTCCGACACTTTCAACCTGATTCTGGTGAGTCGAACAGTCTCTCACATAGCTGACTGTCTCGTGACGATGCACGTGTGACGTGGTGCTTCCCCGCTAGTGCCAGGCAGCTTTGCATGCTGACATGCAGATTTACGCACCCGAATAAGCACCCTGCAGATATGGTGAGAATATCTCATGATGTTCCCATAGAAATCAAACGCCACAGCGAATCAACAGTCATTGAGAAACAATTTGTTTCATTGCATCTACTACTAGCTAGGTGGGATGGCCAAGACGACCGGGCTATATTACTGTGAATTCCCTTTCCCTTTTCCTAATCACTCAACTATTTGCTGCAGCTAGACCACAGCGACTACTTACTCGCCGTCGCGAATGCGTCCAATCTAGTCCCATAGCTTCTTAAGTTCTGGCAAGAAGAATGAGAAGAATTAAGCAAACCATGGACATGAACATTGAACCTTCGCTGCCTGGTAAGTTGTCTGGTGGTCCGGTCTTGCCGCAATGCTCGCAGATGCCTCGCTTGAAAGAGGGGCTGCCGCAGCGCGGGCAATCTGTCTTATAGCCAGGCATTCTGGTCAGATTGTTTTCTAGTGGCTCTCTGAGGATTTACGAAGTCTTGGTGTTTTGGATTATGTTGCGTAAGTTCCTGTTTGGTCTGATGGTAGTTGAAATTGCTCTTTGGTATGAATTGAACAGATTCAGAAGCTGTGAACAAGATTGACGGTTCATGTTTAAATGGATGTTTTTATCATTTCACAGAAACTTTCATTTCCACATATACATACAGAGGTATTGGTGAGACTCTGAGTCCTAGACTGAGTTGTGAGCCAGACAAATACTAACTAGGTATGACTGGTTGGTGATCGGATTGCAAACAGCGCTGGAATTTGGAAATCAGACTCAGACACATGAGTGAAGAACAGCGTCGCGACTGTTATGATTGTAGGCAAGTCATAAAAAGCATTGGGTGCATGTAAAATCGGCAAGGTCAGTTTCCACTAAAGTGTGACTCGCTTTTCAAAGTCATTCTGAACCTTTAAGCACGCTGTATGGTTGCCTCTCACTCGCGAGTCTGACTGTACGACTGTGGATGAGGTGCAATGGTCGAAGCCAGAGTCCCACATTTGACAACTTTGAGATACAGAGGCTGCGGCTCTTCTATTGAGCCATTTCCGCAAGATAAGGCCGCAAATCTGATTATTTGACGGATCCGATCGTTCGGCGCCATTCGACATCCGCCGGTGACATTCGGCGCCCTCGGAAACCCCGGCGGACTCGGAGCCCGAGTGGGCCTCCCGTCGGCAGAGTGGCGCCCTTGTTCGAGTTTAGTGAACAATCCCCGGAAAATGACCCCCTTTCACATCTCTCAATTCCGAAAGCCGAAGGCGCGAGACCCCTTGAGAATGAGGTATGAAGTCCCATTTGAACTCGAAGAAAACTGTTCTCCAGAATTATGGCACGGATCGACCCGGAGAAATGGTTCTAGATTTCTACCGCGTACTTGGACCGTAAGAATTGACTTTTATGTCACGATCCCCGTTTTGTAGCACCCTTCCATCCATCTTACTCATCTTGCATGTTTCCCATTGTCCAATCACCTTCGTCCATTTCATTACCTGTTAGATTCACATCGTGATGGCTTCCTTCTTTTCACGGGCCAGGTTAGCGACCTTCTCCAAGTTCGCTGCAGGTACCGCCATCGCAGGCGCCGCTAGCTTTCACCTCTGGACGCGTCAATGCGCGTTTGACGACAACTTCACTCCAGCCAACGATGCTCTCTTCCAACATCCTCTTCTCAAAAAGGTCAATCCGAAAAACAACCCCGACTTTCACGACTGTTGCTTCCACATGGTCTCATTTGACAAGCTGCGGCCGGAACTTGTCGAGGACGCTCTCAGTGGGGGCTCAAAACTTGTAGAGTCGTATTCTGCCGGTGTTTGGGGACGATATGGCGAACATGAGTCTGCTTTGATGGAGGAGAAATGAGAAACTGACTTTAACATTCAAGCCTTCAACATTCAAAGGAAAATCATGGAGATGGCTCGTAAAGATGAGTCCAATGCCGGAGACCTCTGGAAGAATGAGGAGCTGTTGAAAACCACTTACCAGGCCGGTACATCTCACTCCCGAGTTAGGCCATGCCACTCACTCATACTTCAAGGTTACCCTCACTGACTCAATTAGGCACAACCTTTGCTAATGATTTCATCGTCATTGAAAAGTCTCCAAGCAGCATCCTGCTACGGGGCGGACTCTCCCCCAGGGTGGCCCCTGATGGCTCCCGAGAGCTGGACAGCATCATCACGCTTGATGCAGAGCTCGACCACCAGTCCCGAGTTGTCACCTTCAAACTGAAGTCAATACTCGTCAACGGATTGAGCGACGGTAAAGGTGTTTCCCTGGTAGGGCCTGGAATCTTCTTGCATCAGCAGTACGCCAAGTTGTTGGTGACTGCTGGTGTTGACCACTGTGTTGCGTGATACCCACGAAGGCGGTACTGAACCATCTTCCCTCATGATGTATTACATGTGTATTACTACCATAGACTATAGAAGCAACGAGTGCCATCTTTCGAGGGATGCTCGTATGACGACATATTCTCTTTGGTATCATGAAGCAGCAAAAGTCATAAGCCATACCTAGGTCTAGATGACATCGGCAATGAACTTGGGCACGACAAACTCCGCAGGGCCTCCAGTGAAAGCCTCGGTACCGAGCTGATAGACTGTGGATTCCGTTAGCTGAGAGTTCTCGCGGTTAAACATGTTGATTAGGAAGAGGCTTACCGAGCATGTACTGGTTGTGTTGGGGGAACTGGAACTGGTGGCTCAAGAAGTTAAAGAATTGCTTCACATCGGCGTTGAAGTGCTGAATAGGGCCGTTGACGGGCAAGAAGCTGTACACCTTCATCGCGCCGCCATGGTTGTAACCAAAGTGAACCTCCCACTGATGCCCGCAGATCTCAACATGCGCGATGGGCGCCTTTGACTCGCTAATGGGCCACACACCGCCCAGCTTGGCCAGCCTACACGGAATACTTGTAAGCTGGTTGACTAGACTCGTATATCACTCATAAAACTCACCAAATCATGACTTCGAATTCTCCGCTGCTGTTGGCGTGGTCTTTATCCGGGTCCGTAAAGATGTCATACGCCACATTGGCCCTCACATCCCACGTGCTGTAATGCCACTCGGCCTCCGTCGGCAGCGCCCGGATCTCACTCAAAAGCCGGCGCTGGAACTGCCTCGCGCCGTAGACGTACGACTTGACGTTGTGCTCGCCGCCCTGCCACTCCCAGTCCGTCGACCACGAGATGCCCTGGGCACCCGACACGCCGGGCGGGCTGGGTCCGTCGTAGTGCGTGCGCTGCGAGCCCGACGTCGCGCTCTCGAGACCCCAGGTGTTGTTATTTAGTTCATATCCGTCAATGGCGTGGTATCCCCATTTCTTCTCGAGGGTGACGATGTGGTCGCGTGGCGGCGGCATGTTGTTCTGGTTTTGAGGCGGCGGAGCGGGGCGTGCTTGTTGGAGTTCGTGCTGTGACGAGTCGTCGGATGTCGAGCAGCAGGATCCCATGGGAGGCGAGTGAATGGCTTCCTTTGAGATCTCTAGCCTTAGCAATGCCTTGAGAGACCTCGATGACAGTAATTAAGAATCTATCGGCCGACGAGATGGGACGAGATGAGATGGTGTGAGGGGTAGTTGGAGACGGCGCGTCTTTAGCACAACGGACGGGGCGGGAAGCGTTAAAGTTGGAGAATTCAGGGCCCCGGAGTTTGTTGTCAGTTGCTGACAAGACGACGCTCAGGGGTCCATGGTTGCGCCTTGCGGCAGTGCTGGACCGGTCGACTCCACTGTGTGCGTCAGCTCTGGTCCCTACCAAGACTTTACGGCAACTGGGCCGGTTGGCTGACGTCAATGTTTCTCTGGGGCCTGTTCCTCGGCTATGTTGGGGATGAGGAAGAAGGTTGGCCAACGATTTCGGGCATGAAGAAGGAGAAAGGAAGACATTGGCTGAGTCATTTCAAAGGCTGAAGATGAGCAGGGCTTTCGTTGGGAAGTCAACTGAGATAGAGATTTGGTCAACAATGTCCCCAGATGGCCATTCCGAATTGGGAGCACAAAGGCAACTGGAGCCTTGACAATGGCCTTGTTTGTCTCTGGCCAAAGAGCCTGGGAAGTAAGCCGCCTCATGTAAGAGGCCTGAAGCATGTCTTTTAGACTGTTGAACTAAGAGACTTCCAACGGCGGCTGCCGGAAACCCGATTCTAAGTCTGAATAGGCCGGAGATTGAGGACCGGATCCGATGTACAAGCTCGGGGAAAGTGGGTCACCGTCCGGACCTATCCGAGACGGAACCTTGAAGACGGCAAGGACGGTCTGCAACCCGGTGACTAGTGTGATACCCGTGATTCCGTGGCTGGATTTCATGTTGCATTCCGTACTTTCGAGTTCTCTTTGACCAAGAAAATCAAGACAACAGGGGACCTTATCAAGGCCATCAGCTCATGGCTAATCCGGACAAGTCCATGTGCCTAAAGCACAATGAACATGCTGGCTGAAAACAGAAACCACGGCACTACGCCCTAAATCGACGACGCTAGACCCTCTCCGATTTCCCAAGTTGAAGTTCTTTCAAAGAGTGGTGTGACCGTAAGCCGCCGTACATGTCAGCTTCCTGAGACATGCCACAGCTCTGGCCAGAACCTGAGAGCGATCGACGCGTGAAGCAAGTCGCTAGTCGCGACGACGCGGCCATGGTCATCGACTCCAAGCCACATCACCCCTCAATGGCAGTGATAATACTCCAAGCCGCATCTCAACCCGACAAAAACAACCAGATTCTTGGTGGGTTGAATCTACGAACAATCCGTTGGACTCTTGTATCCTGCTTGGCTGGTGGGTTTTGTTTACTAAGTCGGAGCTTCAGCCCTATGGGACCCTATGGGACCGTATCGTTTATCACAATGCACTCACTACGCATTTTGCCGTGGTGTCTCCTCCTTCTTTCCGGAGTCGTGACTGCCCAGACGCCGTCGATCGATTACCTTCCAACATGTGCTGTATGCCGGACCATCTGACCTCGAAGTCCCTTCCCCTTTGGACTAACAGGATACTCAACGACAGCAACCATGCCTCGTTGAAGGCTTGAGCAGATCATCCTGTCGCACGGGGAATCACACATGTCTATGTCATGACACGAACTACACGAGCTTCATGAGTGACTGTGTTGCCGGTAATTGCTTACCAATCGATGCCTTGGGTAAGTGTAAAAGACTCCATGTCCTCTGCAGTAGTGGGAGCTAGAAGTTAACCTGGTCTCAATAGCTACCCAGAACTACACTTGGACAGTTTGCGGGTTTCCAGCAGTCAATGATTATGTCTCAACACAAGTCCCTATATTGGCAGGGCTCTTCGTGTTGGCTTCTCTGTCGATCTTCATGAGGATGGCAGTCAAGATTGCAGGCGTCTCTGCGTGGGGAGCTGACGATTGGATGATCCTCGTAGCATACGTGAGTATGCACTTGATCTCGCCATTTTAACCCCATGTAACTTACCGAGGATAGGGGTTTTTCATAGCTTTTGTACCGATTAACGTGTATGGTAAGTACATGTATACCCGCATGATAGGAGTAATCTTCTCAAAAGAATTATCAGCATTGCTAATGGCTGATATTCGTCTCAGAGGGCAGGAACGGCGCCGGTCAAAACATGTGGACTTTGAGTGCTGATCAAATCACAAATTGCTTCAAAGTAAGCGACCTGATGTTTAGTTCTGTCATCTATAGTGGTGTCTGACAAGTCTATCCCCAGGGTTACTACGTTATGCAAGCTCTTTACCACTGCACGATCACTCTGATAAAGGCATCTATCCTCTTCCTGTGTTTGCGACTCTTCCCTTTCGAACGGTTTAGAATCGCACTATGGGGAACGCAAGTCTTCAACCTGGTAATCGGTGTGATGTGTCTACTCCTTGGCATCTTCCAGTGTAATCCTGTCCACCTTGCTTGGACAGCATGGAGACAAGACTCCGAAAGCCAGGGAACGTGCATGAGTATCGTCAACATCGGGATAGCCCATGGGGCCATCCAAGTTGGACTGGATATCTGGATGCTGGCCCTACCTCTGCTGCAGATTCAAGGCCTGAATCTGAAGTGGGAGAAAAAGTCTAGCCTGGTGGTCATGTTCAGCCTGGGTCTCTTGTGAGTTCTCTATGATTGGAACGCTAACAATTCTTATGGAATCATCTAACGATTGTTTCCCTCATCGTAGTCTTACAGCTGCCAGCTCAGTCCGACTGAAACTCCTCACCGACTACCATCAAGGAACCGACAACTTTATAGGTAGGCCCCCTATCAAGTCTATCATCTGGCTTCTAGGTCCTTGCTTACGCGGCCGACTGCTAGTGAACTCGCTACCAATCGCTACATGGTCGATAATCGAGATAGGCATGGGCATTTTTACGGCCTGCACGCCTAGCATTCGACAATTCTTCCGAGTCTTCATTTTAAGACGACGTGATAGAAGAGCCAACTTGCACTCGGATTCCAGCCCTGGCAGGATTTCTAGAGGCACCGTTGAGGAGGTTCCCTAGGCAACATTGCAGATGCAGGTGGACAACAGCGTCTAGACGATGGCTTAAGACAAGATTTTTGCGTGTTATTTATTTATCATCGAAAACCCCGTGAAATTATCAATCGAAGGTTTCTTGTTTATCTTCTCAGAAGGTTCTTTCCAAAATATACATGCAGGCCTGAGAATATTGTTTTGGTTCTGAAATTCTCGAGAAAGCGTCACCATCCGTGTTGTATCATGGTTCACTTTTTATTGCCTGTCAACTCATTTGTTGAAGGAGTAAGAAGTCAGAGAGCACATAGTCTGCTGCCAATGCCGTAGTTAACCTCGCGACCAACGAACCACCAAAGATTGTGGAACATACAGATTCTGGGGGAATTGTTGTCATGATGAAAAATTCCACTCATACCCCGTGCCGATGAGCACACCAGAAGTAAGTTTGCAAACCGGATCCTCATGCCGTTTCCAAGCCTCATACCATCGGCAATTGAGCCGCAGTACAACTTCAGAAGAAAAACGCTGAATGATAATGATATTTGACCTGGGGAAGTACCGGCAATGAGGTACGGAAATCTCCGACTCGGCAGGCTCACTCGATGCCAAGAAATCAGCACCGCCAAGAGAACAAATAAAATCGAAAAAGTGAAAAGTGAAAAAAAGGGCTGCCCCAGGCCCCTCCACAAGATGCCAAGCCGCCAATGTGGCCGACTCGGCCGCGACGATTACTGCGCGTGAGCGCGTGCGTCTGCGCCCAGCATTGGTAGGTATTTCCAGTTGTTCCATTGCCCTTTTTTTTTCCTCCCCTTGCGTGGGACGAGCAGCCTTGGCCGAAGCACCGCCAATGCTCTGGGCAAGGCAAACGACGTAGCGCTGCGAAAACCGGTACCATGCGATCCCGAGGCGGGTTTGCTCCAAGAAAACACCAAGGCAGTCCGCCTGCGCCATTGATGAGAGCGTCAAGAACTTTGCATGACTGATTGTGGTCCGGTCAAGAAGAAGCCCAGCCGTGGCATTGAATAGGCATACCCGTACTCACGCCTTGAAGGTTGTCTGAGCTACTGGGCACCGTTGTACGGGCCTAGCCGCTGATCGCTCTCAGTATTGGTCCTTAGGACGACCGACGACGATCCCCCGGAGCACCTAGAGAGAAAGCTGACTCACTGTGTCTTACTCTTGAGGCATCGCAGACTATGAAAATGATCAGGTGAGCGCGCACGCGGCATGGCGGTCGAAGTCTATCGAGATGATCCCCAATCTCATACCACCTTCTGGGGGATGGCTTCAAGCTCGTCATTTTCTGGCATGGCCTGCTTGCCGTGCCGTGCCAAGCGGTCAAGAAGATCAGCGCTGGCACGGGCAAAAGAGACCTGGACTTTTTGAATGAGGCGAACAGATCTGAGTGAGTGAATGAGGACTCAGACGGTCAGACTCACTGAGCGACTGAGTTGACCTGAGTCGCGCGCTGCCGTGATGTCTTGGCACGCTAAGAATGCCATACCTCATGTTTCCTTGGTGTTTCCTTGGTGTCTGGGCGTGCACAGTCACTGTTGGCTGGCGTGATAGAGCAACCTTTTGAGCAGCAATTCGGGGCAACTTTGCAAGGCTTGGGGAAAGGAAATGAGGGATTGCGCGGATGCCTAGTGCCAATCACCCTCCAAGACCCCCTGAATGGACCCTGGAAATCTAGACGAGAGTTTCTAGGGAACCTTTGCTCATTGCTTTTTGTTGATTTCGTCTTTTTACTTTTCCCACTCGGCGACGACTTGGTATCAATGGTTGCAAACTCACCTGCGTGATGGTTTCTTTTCCCTCTTCACCGTGACAGTTTGAGTAATGCCGGCTCTCCTGCCATTCCAGCAAGAAAGATGAGAAGCAGGAGAGACACGGCGACGAACCTTCGGTCTCGGTCTCACTCTGACAGCTCAGTCTCGAACGCCCGCCGCGTCGTTGAGTGAACCGTTACTGCAAACAGGCGAAAAAGCAAATGTCTCGGTACTCGTACGCGCTGAGATGGAGCAAGCTGCACGACGGTTGCAGGGCGCATTGTCCATCGATGACGGCCAACAGGATGAGAGAGAGAAAGAAACGAACACCCATGGGGATGAGATGGATGGGTGTCTTCCCCCAGGTCCCAGCCGTTTGCGCCGCCAAAAGTGCCCGCCCAGAACTTTGATGATCCTTTCTGTACCACCAACCCTTGCGATCCATGACTAAACGCCAATCTCCCACATCACGGAGTGACGAGTTTATGTTCTTGAAGCTTTCCGCGCTGCCCAGAAGCTTAGAGGAGGACAGGAGACATATGGCAATTGGCACGGCGGGATGGGAAATTGGACCGGTCACGGCACTGCTGAGGTATGCCGAGTCGGACAGGCGCGCCAAAAGGCATGGCGAATCTCACCAGTCGACTGCCACCTTATCACTGTACGACAAGTCAGACTATCGCGTCCGAGACAAGAATTCCCAAGGCTCTTGGCAGCGAGCGTTCTCTCTCTGCCTGCGGCCCTGCAGTGCTCAGCAGCACCAGGCACTAGGTATTATGAAGCTCGTGCTGTGGTGCTAGGTACTGTGCTGCCGTGCTACCTACCTCTTACTGATAACCTCAACTCCCAAGACATCACAAGGCCAATAGCGCCGGCTCAGCGAGCTGCCCAGGAGGCTAGATGGCTAGGCCAGCGCATGCCACTCCTTCACCGTTCCCTCTCGGCGCCTGCGGACCTGGAGTCTGAGAGTTCTGCTTGGTGGGAGGGCGGCAGGCCGCAGCCTTCTTGGCGGGTTTGGCTGTAACTGTTCCAAGCGTCACAACAGCCCCCTTATCCCGACAATTATAACCGAACAAACAGCGTCTGGCAGAACTAACAGGCGTTGCTGCTTTCCCCCCGTGCCCCCCCCCCAAGTTGCCCCAACATGTGGCTCGCCGCGCTCTGTTCTGCTGGCGGTTTCTTGGCAAAACCCTTTTGCTGCCGCGGGTGTGCCAAGGGATGAACTGGACGAAGTCACGAAAGTGATCCCCAAGCTGGACAGGACACGCCCCCCCAAGGCCCCCAAGGAACAGTGTTGCCTAGGGCCAAGCCTGCCAAGACAACATCATCGTGAAATGTGAATGGGCATCACCCCCCTACGAGCCTAGGCGGGCCAAGACGGCCTCTGTGGCCAGTTCTGGAGTCAGTGAGCTGATAGCGCGACTTGGCGGGCAGCACATTTGAGACCTCTCCAGTCTCTCACAGAGTGCAATGCCAAGATCTCATGTGTGCTTGGTGTATTTTTTTCCTCTCGTACAGAAGTGAATTCTATTTCTCCTTGTTCCTCTCTGCCCAGGCCGAATGCCCAGACTTTGCCAGGCCACAGGCACCTTTTTCTTTTCTGCTGCCCCCCCCCGCATTTCCCTCTTTGAAGTCTTGACTCTGTCTTTTTTCGCCCTTCCGTTTTGAGTTTTTCTCGGTCTTTTCTTGGGAGAGGGTCAGGCGCAATTAGAGCATCTCGGCGGTCTCTGGGCTTTTTCATCACTTCATTACCTTCTCACACCCCGCGCCCCTGGAAGACTAAAATGGTCGCTGAAGCCCGCCGTACATATTCCCGTCTTATGAGCTTTTTTCGGTATCCGGTTCTTCAGCCTCTTCGCCTCTCTTCCGTGCCCACTCGGAGCCTTTTCAGAAGTCCACTCACTCGCTCACTCAAGCACCACTCACTCACGTCCCCATATCAAAGTTCCCTCATGCCTGCAACCTATTGCATGTGGTGTTGACTTGGAGGTTCACACTGAAGAAAGATATCAAAGGACGACTTGCACGACTGAAGGAATTCGAGACGGAGTAAAATAAAGGATTATAGGAAAAGGGGAAGAAGCTACAGAGCCATACAACCGCCACACTGTCGCCCGCCATGTCCCTCCAAAACGGCGCCTACACCCACCAAGGTTACTCCGCGCCGCCCTACAGCCAGGGATACAACCAACCACCAGGAGGTCAAATGTACGCCAACGACGAGCAGGTCACGCAAGTATACTACTACAACAACGACGACGCCGCATCAATATCATCGCGAAGCATCTCGCGTCAGCAGTACTGGTACGGTCAACAACCCGGCGGCGGCCGAAGCTGTCGATCCAGCGGCAGCGCAAAATCACCCGAGAATGAGCGCTTCAACCGCAAGAGGAGGCGGTGCACGTACATGTACTACGTCCTGCGCCAGCTCGCCATCATCGTGCCTTTGGTCGTTATCTTTCTGAATATCAACATCTACTGCTCGCGGAGGGGCAAGTACCTCAACGACTCGACGAGCCCTGCGGATCCTATTTTTTACAGCTTGTGGTTGTCTGTACCGATTGTAAGTTTTTGCCTTCCAGCATGTCTTGAGGGATACCGACATATAGATGCCGGTTTTCTGAGATGAGTTTCGGAGGCGGTTGGCTGACCATTTTACAGTCGTGTATTCTTCTCATCTGGTCACTCGTCACCGTCATCTGGCGCAAAAGAGATGCCTACCGGGGCGGTATCCCGAAGCATTTCCATTTCGGCATGGAGTTGTGTTTCACGCTCGGCACCACCATCTGCTGGATCCTGCTTGTCATTCAGATTGAGTCGAAGAAGTCCAACGGGTATTACGCGTATCCGTACATCCAGTACGAGGCCGCTCTGGCGTTCCTAATGGGACTTATCATGTAAGTCGAGCTACCTTGTTTGATGCCATACCTTCGCTCTCACCCTCACTCCCAATCTCACTCCAACTCATATCCTCACTCTCACTCTCACTTCATCTCTCACCCCACCCATCATCTCACTCCTTCTCATCTTATCGCTCATCGATACTAACATTTCCCCCGCCAGGATGTCTGAGTTTGGTCTGCTTTCGCGAGCCTGGTTCGAGTTCACCAACGACAGGACACGGCATGAAAGTGAGATGATGCAGGTGTAGTGCATCAAAGCATTGTTCGGCGATTTTTTGTACGCTTTTGGGCAGTCTATTTGGCGAGGCGTTAAGAGCACAGGGACTGGATTACTGGATTGCATTTCAGGGACAGGGTAGAGAGGTACTGACTTCTGGCGCCCATTGCATTTTGCTTGAGAAAAACACCATGAAGAGATACCCACCAGCGGAAAAAAGAAGATACCATTAATCAAGAATTTCACAACCACTTTCCACAAACCACAAAACGCCCCGCTTTCATCTTGTTCATCCAGCGCCTTCAAAGCAAAATCGCGCGCTCACCGAGTATTGACTGCCCCCGATGGACTCTGCCGCTTCTTGCGCCGTTGATACTCGCCCACGAAAGGAGACAGAAGTGCGAGCGATAGTAGTAAGGCCCCCGCCAACCCCGTAATCGCAACGATGGCCAGCGGGCTGAGCTGTCCCATCTTCTCCGGCGGCTGCGGGACGGACGGCCCCGCTGATGTGGCCGTGTCTCCGCTCGTAGCTGTTGCGTATGGGTAGGAATAGATGGACGTCATCGGCGTATCGAACGCGCCCATGCAGTACTCATTATCGCACCACACGGTAGTAGGCTTTCCCTCTCCAACGTAGGTTGTCTCGTAATTAGGTGATATACTGGTGTATGCTACGGCGTCGCGTACAGCTAGGGAGACGGTTACGCCGTAGGCGTAGATTGGCGAGAGCGACGTCTCGGCCTTGTTGAAGGCGAGGTAGCCGGCGGTCGTGGTCAGGATGCAATCGGTTTCGGCCGGCCTGAAACTGGCTGTTGCGCATGACCAGGGCAACGCGCTATGCAGGAATTTCGCGTTAAAGTGAGAACTTGGATGAGACGCGGTGGACAAATTCAATTTTTTTTTTCTTTCTTTTTTTGTGGCAACGGGTTGGTCTCTCGCCCTGGACAGCATATTACTACGGAGTGGCTCTCCATAGATCTCACAGACTTCAAGGATGTCTTCTTTCCGTTGGTGGTCGTGAGCGTCGAGAAGACCGGACTGGCGGTACCCCCCCCCTCGGAGCCGCAGTATGACCAGTAGCCGGCAGGGCATCCGCCCTGGGAGACCGCATAGTGCCCGCCGCAGTAGAGATCCATGGTGAGTGTATCTTTGGGGGTGCGACATTCGGCGGGCGGAGTGGCTGACCATGATGTGTAGCTCGTGCGCGTGGGAGACGAGGTTATCGTAGCGGATGATGACATTGTAAGAGTGGAGGCGCGTGCGATTGAAGCTGAAGGCGCAAGATTTGGCGTCGGCGCGATCTCTACTGGCTTGATCCAGCGGCTGGAACCTTTTCCCTAGGAACACGGAAATTCAATCCAGCTCATCTTAATTGTGGGCTGTGAGGTTTGTATATAAGGCACTCGGTTTTCAGTCGAGTCTCGATCAAGAAGGAGAGAGGTCCGTAGACCAGTCAGTCAGTCCCCTTTGAGGTCTCTACTGCAATCGTACGGCGTAGCAAAGGCTTGGCGTACCCGGCTGTCTGGCCCTGGCCTTCGCCATGCCTGGGAAAGTGAAAGGCCTCGCTTGTAGTCCACGCGCATCTCACAAGGCTTAGAAAGTGAAGGGGGAAACGTATCTAGAGGCTGGGAAGGCAAGTAATACCGTGGGGTGTGTTTGAGGTTTTTATGGTCATCTCGGTGTCTCGGTGAGTGACAGCTACACCTTCATCGGTGGGGAACGGAAGGCCGTTTCTCGGTGAAGGGGGTCCACTCACCTCAGCGGGGCGATTATCGGAGAGACGTATCGGGGAAAGCCGCTGACCAGGAAAAAGTAGTGGGTCTAGAACCAAGGCCGAGCTCGATGATTGGTTAGAAGACCTACAAAGTGGATCCTGATTCGCTCATGGGACGTCTCAGGCGCGTCACAGTTGGCCTTAGGGCGGAAAATTAGCAGAGAAGGTGCTGAAGAGTGGAGTGGGGTCCGGTCCCGCGATTCCCGACTTTCCCGACCCGGCCGAAGCCGTTCCAGGCGCAGCGCCTGCGCAGCCCAAGTCACCTCACCATTGGAATGGTCAATTGCAAGCGCCGCATCCCAGCATAGGACCTCAACAGGGCTCAAGCAGACCACCTCACGGACAGATAGAGAAGAGGCCCAGCCCGATCTCGCTATTCTCCTTCTCCACCAGCGCCCAGCGCCCAGGGCGCGCAAGTTCAACTTTCTTCCGTCCCGCATCAACTTCGGGGACCCAGACCAGGCGCAAGCAGAGGGCAAGGCAGAAAATTAGCCCATGGAACATCACCATGTCCTCCACGAGGGCCATCAAGAAGAGCGCCTTTTCGTGCGAACCATGTCGTCGTCGCAAGGTACGTTTGTTCTGTTTCTTTCTCTAACTGTCTCTGTATCTTTCTCGCGCGCGTTTTGAGTCCTTTCCGTCCCCCACCTTGTCTCTCTTCGGCACCACCCCTCCGCCGTGGTGCGCCTCATTTCCCGCATTCCGCGCCACAACCCGCACCCCTGCCACCACCCGGGTCCGTGGAGGACAGCGGAGGCTCGGTCAATGTTTGATGATCCTGCCTGAGGTAACCAGGCTTGGGATACACTACATGGCGGGGGATCGACTCCCAGGAGAACGGCGGGGGGGCTGGGGGAGGGATGGGGGAACGGCATCACGGAACGGAAGAGCGTGGGAGCGAATCGGGGTGACGGACATCATGCACAACTTCCGGCACGGCGGCGTCGCGAACGGATCGGAGTACGACGGTGTGAGCTGATACTGACCCGGACCTTGACGACAGGTGAAATGTGGCGGAGAGCAGCCGACATGTAATCGCTGTGCTGCCCGCGCGGATGAGTGCGTCTATAAACTGTGAGTTATCCCCGATCTCATGCGCCCCTCCCCTTACCTTCTATGCCCACTTCTGTGTAACATGAGAGGCGTGCTGACCATGTCGGACAAAAAGTAACCCGACGTTGTCATACACGTCACGGCTGGAGCATCGTATAAAGGAACTAGAGGCACAGCTCGCCGCAGCGAGGGCTCACGCGCCATCCGGGACGGGAGCCGGAGCCGGTCCATCAGATCCCTCCCGGACATCATCGCCCAGCATCGGGCCTTCAGCGGGCCAGTCGCCCATGACGGACCCTCACCACTTTGAGTCGCAAGATGAAGAGTCTGTGAGCGAGAGCTTCAAGGGCCTCAAGGTCGACGACAAAGGCGCCATTACCTATCATGGCTCGACGAGCTTCTTCCAGCTGCCGAATGATAGGCCGTCTGGCTCGAGGGACCAGCAGTCGACGTCTGATCAGGCTATGCAGAGGCGTGAGAGGCTTGTGGCCAATGCCTGGCAGCAAAGAGCACTTGAGAACATGTCCGACATACCGGTATGGTTCTTCCCTCTAAACCCCGGTCAACTGGCCGCGCAAAGGTGATATGTGAGCCGGGCTGATACTCGTCTAGGAACCGTTCCAATATCTGCTGAACGTCCACTGGTGCTGGATCCAACCTCTCTTCAACTTCATCTACAGACCTGCCTTTACACGTGAGGACGCCCCCATTCCTCCTCCCTGCACCCCCAAACTGACCACCTCTTCCAGGTGACATGCAGACATTAGGACCATACTACTCCCACACCCTCATGAACGCAGTCCTCTCCCACTCCATCCGCTGGGGCCGAAGCGACCCAGCGACAAAAGAAAAACTCGACGAATTCTACGACGGCGGCGCCCTCTTCGGCAAGCACGCGCGCAGCATGGTCTTTGAGGAGCTCAGCCAGGGCGTCTGCTCCATTCCCACCGTACAGACCCTCCTGCTCCTCAGCGCGCAGGAGTGCAGCGTCGGCAACAGCGCCCAGGCGTGGACGTACAGCGGCCTCGCGTTCCGCATCATCGACCACCTCGGCATCTGCGTCGATGGGCAGCGGTACCCCGGTTCCGTGCAGCTCGCTGATGAGGATGTCGAGATTCGTCACCGGCTGTTTTGGAGTTGTTATTTCTGGGACAAGATGATTAGTCTGTACCTCGGGCGTTCGCCTTCGTTGCAGCAGACCTCGGTTTCGCCACCGCAGATCATGTGTATGTTGTGTTTTTCTCTGGAGGTCCAAAGGTTGGGTTTCCCAATAGGGTGTATGTATGCTGACCAGCGAGATGATAGTTGACGACTCGGCCGAGAATGAGTCGTGGACGCCGTTTGGCGTCGTACCGGAAGGCGGCTGGAAGTATCCCCCCGCGGCGGCGCACTCCACCTCGTGCTTCATGCAAATGTGCCGACTCTCGATAACATTCAACGAGATTCTTGTCCACATGTACGACCCCGTGAGGCCCAACAGCCAGGCCGAGATGCAGGACTGTCTCGCCAAGCAAGAAGTCGCCCTGCGGCAGTGGTGGGACGAGCTTCCTCCACACCTAAAGATTGAGCCCACGGCCCTCCCGGCCCTGGCGCCGCCATCGCACATCATCACGTTGAAGTAAGTCCGGTTCAACACTGCCGTTCACCCCAGTCTGAAGTTGAAATGCTGACAACGGGACCCCAGCGTGCTTTACCGCACCTTCAAGATCCTCCTCTACCGCCCCATGCTGTCCCAGCGAGGAAGGGTAGGCGATAACTTGCAGCCGGTGCAGCGGTACCTCGGCGAATGCGTGACTTCGGCGACGGGCATCATCGCCATTTTCGACCTCTTCTGCCGCTCCTTCGGCATCAGCCACTGCGTGCTCTCCCTTTCGTATAGCGTGTACATTGCGGCGTCCATCTTCCTGCTCCAGGTGCAGTCCAGCGTCGAGGACACGCAAGCCCTGCGCCGGCTAGAGTACTGTGTCCGTATCCTGGCATCCGTGAAGCGTATCAACCCAGGTGAGTAATGACGTTGAAGCATTCCTCCTTCCCTCCGACATATTCCAGACGGAAGGGGGGAGCCAGATCCAACTCGTAACTCTGACTGACCTCACCCCGCCCCTAGTCATCAGCAGCGCCCTCAACCTCATCACCCGCGAGCTCGTCGGCCTAGGCATCGATATTGGCACCCTCGGCCTCCCCAAGACGGCCGCGACGCCGCCAATGGCAACCTACGGCATCCCGCAGCAGAGCCGACACGGCGCCGGCGCCGAGAACAACATGCCCCCCACGTCCGTGCCGCCCGGCCCCGAGGCCACCAGCTCCCCCGAGCAGATTTACAACTTCCCCTTTGTCGACACCCTCGGCCCCGAGGCCTTTGCCATTGATCCGCAGGTCTTCCAGACCATGTCTTCTATAGAACCGTTGAGCGTCAGAGTTGGCGCGATAGATGAATAGCAAAGCAAGCAAAAACGCATTCAATTATGCATCAAAGTGTCACTTACCAAAATTACCGAAAAAAGAAAAGAAAGAAAGAAAGAGAGATTCCGTCACCCCGGTTCCGCGACGTTTTGGCTTTCCTTATAGGCGTTGCAAGCCGTTTGCTTTCTGACTTGTCTGCGACGACTTCATCAGACGCACAACTTGATCATACACCGTGAACGTGATGCCGCTCGAGAGCTATACACATCCATATTAGCCAAAAGCTCCAGTCCCATCATCATCCCCTTTTCCGCACAGCAATAGCAACTCACAGTCAATCTCACCAACCTCGGCGACGTGCCCCTCCAAAAAGCAGTCACCCCATCACTCCTCCAAATCCGCGCAGCGCAGTCCATCATACCAGTATACCGCGCATCAACACTCTGCACGCTCTGCATCCTCGTCTTGATATTATCAAACGGCATCGACGCGTACACCGTAAAGACACCACTAATCCCGCCCAGGACAAGCGTACTCCCGACGCCGCCTTCCAGTTGAGGCCACCGCGCCGCCACGCGCTCCTGGAGCATCGCAAACGTCGTGAAGCGCACTGCGCTGTTGGTACCCTGTTTGCACAGCACCGGCGTCAACCCGCTCCACAGGCCTCGGATGCCTTCTTCTCGGACGAGGACCCTGACGGCGCTGATGAGGCCGCGGTTCGCGAGTCGGCTGCCTGCGGCTTCAGTGGAGGAAGAGGTGGCGGCGGCGTGGATCATCTTGGTCTTTATGGCTTCGCCTGGCGTCACGACGGCGATGGACTCTGCTACGCCGGCGCTGAGACCGCTTACGATATTGATCCACGCCGCGCGGGGCTTTCTGCCCGATCCCGGGGCAGTTGCTGTCGACGCCCCGGCCAACGCATCGAGCTTCGAGCGCGTCGTTTCAAAGGCGAGGAATCGGATGCCTGATTTTGCGGCGTTGGAGGCTGCGAGGGCCTGGACGCCGGAGTAGATTCCCTTCATGCCTGAGGTGCGGACCGTGTCGCGGATGATGGCGAGGGAGCTGGGCGGTGGGTTGGCTGTTGTTGTGGCGGATGCTGCATTGCTGGCGGTTGCTTTGAAGTGTAGTTGGCGGCGTGTCTTTACGTATTCTGCTGGGTACTACATTGTGTCAGGAGACTTGGTGTTAAGAGACTTTTCTGCTGGTCTGTTCATCTCATGTTCGTATCATCTACGCATGACCGGTTCCTTGGTACATTGAGTGGGAAGGTGAAAAGTGAGTGAGTGTAAGTGAGAGTGAGTGAGTGAGTGAGTGAGTGCGTAGATGCAATACACGTGTTCTAAGTTTAGTCCCCGGGGAACATGGATGATGAGACCTTCGACTCACAGTGACAAGCGTTTCTGAAACCCCCGCAACACCACCCGCCACGATCTTAGTCAAGACGCCAGACTGCTCCATGTTGTGGGCAATGATCTGATCAGGTCTGATCTAGTCTGGTCGGAGCTGAGTCTTCCCTCAATACCGAACGAAAAGCCTCGGTGAATGTCGGCAATTTCATTCGCGTCGGCGTGCCGTGTCGTCACTCCATTTTCCTTCCTTAGCCCGGAATACCGTCATGATATAACGTTGCTAGCAGCAATGGACCCTCCCCATGGTTTATCGTTCGCAGCCAAAATCAAGCCCCGAATTTTGGCGTACCGGTCCTCATCGGCCCATTTCCTGCGCGCAGTCCCCCATTCTTTCCACCGAAGGCCCGGAGAGTGACCGTTGGAAAAAGTGGTTGAGAGAGCCTGCACGGTCACCGGGCCCTGGGCCTGGGGGATGGCGTTGAGGGGGCTCCACTCGGGCATGTTCCGAGCTGTGCAGTTTTTTGGGCAGCCGGAGGGAGGGAGAAAGCGATTGCCGGTGTAGGTACATGGGGGTTTATCGTCTGGTTGCAACGACGATGCTTTTTCGGCTTCAGTGTCTGAGGATCTCGGGCATCGTCCGTCTCGAGCCAAGGTAGAGAGTGCCAGTGTTTTGACATCTTGGAAATCTTGTTTTCTTGGTTGGTCTTATCGAGGGTTCAGTGGATAAGCAAAGAGACTAAGAGACCATATCCGTGGAGATGGGTTCACTTTTCCGTGAGCACGACTTGCGTGGTTTTCGTCTTGAAGCACTGGTGACTGCACGGCGACTGGGGTGAGGAACTAGAGTCGGGAGGGCTGTGTAAGCTGGGCCCGGCTTGGCGCGTCCTCCGCCACGTCGACGATGATCACCGGCGTTTGATCATCGGTGAGGTTAGGCTCGGCGGGTTAGACGGGGGGGCGTCGAGGGCGGTGATCTAATGATATGCATACGGAGTACAGATCTTCCCCCATGATGGTTCTTAAGGTTCGCAATCGCAAATGCTCTCGGTCAACTTCCGAGCTGTGTAACCCACGGAGGATCGTGTACGGAGGTTCTTATGATGACGGACTGCAGTTCAGAGCTTCTCGAGGGGGTGTGGGAGTACAGAGGAGTGAACGAGCGGAGGAAGTGGGATGGGGGAGGAAGGGAAAGGATTATGGATTGGGTTCTGGATTTCCGTTCATGGGAAAATCTGGGGGGACTAGCGTGTATATGCAAGATGCGTCCGGAGGTTACATGGGGAGGCCAGCCCAGCCTGTGAACCGAGCAGCCTAGGGACCAAGGGAAGAGTGAGAGATTTGGCATGTGGCATTTGCGGCATAGCGGTATGGGATATTGGGATATTGGGATATTGGGATTCATTGGGCGAGCGGATGTCGTTCGGGGTATCATCAGAGCCGGAGGGCCGAAGTGCCGGGGCCCTAGACTTGGAGACGGGTGTGATGCTGTGCGCATGTGCTGTTTCTTGCGCCGCTGTATTTCACTCTTGTTCTCACTCACTCGCTCCTGGCATTGAGTCGGTTTTCATTTTTAGGATATAGCCTGACGTGTTTGGATCTGGGTAGGGAGGTTGAGAAGAGAACCAGCGGTACCGAAACTGTGGTGCGGTGTCCTCTGGGTGAATGGATCAGATGGTTCCCCCGAGCCGTACGACACACGGCCAGGGTCCGAGGTTGAATAAGTCGGAAGGACGTTCCGACGTTATGGGAGTTTGATACTCCATGGAGGGGGAGAGGGGGCTTTACGGGACGTTTACCGAGGGCGGTGTTTCGGGTCCCGGCCGGTTTGAACATTTGGAAGTATGAGTGAGTTTGCCAAGTTTCGTGGGTTGCGATGACAGGATAAAAATGGAAATGATTTTTTTTTTTTGTTCCGCTTCCTAGTTTGGCCAAGATTCGTCAAGGGTAGGAAACAAGATTTTGCGCACGGGACTACGGCGCCGTTTACGGATAAGTTCCCTGGAATAAAGAGAAAAGGGCCCAAAGAGTAGCAGATTTCCAGGAAATGCTCGCTGTTAGTCTCGCTGTAAAGTCTCAAGACCGAGTCTATCGTAACTTTGCACGAGGTTGGACGGTGAGTAACATTTCCAGAAAGGAGACCGCAAAGTGGACACTCTCTGCGCAACTTCTTTTCTTTCTGGCCGAGACGCCCGTGGGCGGATGGACATTATGGATATCTGATTTGCGCGCCATGTGTTCGATGGTACTGGGGATCTGTGGTGGAGACCCTCCGGTTTACCGGCAACGCCAACGGGGGATGGCCGAGGTTGTTATCGCGGACATGGACCGAGGGATTGAGGGTATTCGTGCGCATTGTAGCTGTTGAAAGAACAAAAGCTTGTTCTTCCTGTGAAACTCTCGGGGGATTTAATGTCGGTGATGGTCCGGGGCCGGGAGGGATGGAAGTTCACCGAGGAGACGGTGAGGCCGGTTGCTTGCTTTGGTGGTCGTGTCTTTTCGTTGCAAACGCGACGTTGAATGACTCTTGAAACTGCTTGCACTAGACTCGACTGTGAGGATAGCTGGCCGGCTGGGACTGCTATCATTATAATTGCAACTCAAGCTCAATTATGTCAGCTTGAAAAAGCCCCTTTGGCTCAGTGGTAGAGCGTCGCACTCGTACTTTGGCACTCCATGCGAAGGTCCACGGTTCAATCCCGTGAGGGGGCATTCACTTTTGCCAGTTGGTCATAAGACAGATAGATCAATAGGTAAGCGATTTGCATCTTCAATTTTTGAGTTTTCAGCATGTTGGAACTATTCTGCGCGGGTTTGGTTCCCTGCAGTAGGTACCCTATACGTCCGTGGGTGGAACTTTATGTGAGAGCTGCCAATCAAACTATCTAGAGGCACAGACCAAGCATACAGGCAGGCATGCTGCTGCCAGTCTCTTTAGTCCCTTTGCAAAACTCTCTGTTGGTGTTGTTGTTGTTAAGATGACAACAAAGTTCCTACAGCAGGCTGTAAGCATAGATTGCTAAAAGTCTCGCTGATGCCACGGACCGGGAGGCCATCGGCAACCACGACCTTGAGACAACGCTGATCAATGTTCCTCTACTACGAACGGCCCTGTCTGATGCTTTGATCAACAGGAAAACCGATGCTTTGAGCCTGTGCCCACGTGCAGTCCCAGCCCGCACTTGCAGATGACCTCTCGGCGAGGGGCAGCTGCAAGGCCTGGGGTATGATGTATCGGCGATTCGTTTGTGCCTCGGATGGAGGGGATCTGCAAAAAGGGTTGTAACTTGTGGGGAGGAGGGGAAACGTCTTATGGGACCCCTTGTCAAGTTGTTGTGGGATCCGGAGGAGGAGGGGTATCTCTTAATGTTCAGAGGATACTTCAATAAGTAGAGGGTGAAAGTTCAACCGCGGTGTTTTGATACTTGTCATCGGACATTGAATCAAGGAAAAACATTTCCCTTGTATCATTATTGCGGGTTCCCAGTGAGCACGATGACTATGAAGTGAAGGAGTCTATGTATTGTCGCCTTCTCCACATTCGACTTTGAAACGATGCTGTCTGTCCCCGCAAAGCTCATACTACCCCAGGGGTCATGTGGAGGGGTAGCAAGACACACGAGTCAAAACGGCCAAGAACAAGCCTTTTTCCCTGGGGAAAAGCACAATAGAGTGTTGCACTTGTATCCCAGAGGCTATTGTTACCCGATTCGACCACCTTGGATAATAATTGTCTTATAGTCTCTTCTTCTTCCCAAGAGACCGGAACTCGGAGAATGCTTGTCAGACAGACATTCTGCGGAAGTCGGGCTTGGTGGCGGGCTACGCTGCTTGAAAGCTGGGGGACGTTACAGTAGGATCAGGATGCTGAAATCCGTACATATCCGGCAATTTTGACCGGCTGCTTGGGAATCCGGGATTCGTTTGCCCTTTTGGAAAGTCCCCCATGGGTATTGTGTGGGGTTTAGAGAGGAAGCTCGAATTTGTTTATCCGCAGTTTTTCTTTTGTCTCCATACGAATCTACAATTGTATATTACTGTGGTTGATGAATTGCTTGGAAGGTGTCAGATATGTAAGAGCCCACGGGCAAGAATTCTGCCTGAACAAGTTCGGTTTCGCAACAGGCAGAGGATGAAGATACGATCAAGCTAGCGCATCTCGAATATGACTGATGACACTATCTCATCCCACATGCCCACCGCGAGCCGTGATATCCGTAGCTACACGTCTTCGGTCTAAATCATCCCGCCTAGATGTCACAAAACAACTCACGTCGGTCGCCCACACAACCTCTGCTAAGCGATACGTATCCGTAATCCCGCTGGCCCATCATCCATGATAAGATCTTTGCCACGAAAGACGTGCTTTGAGAAGGACCACCGGCAAAGGTTCCAGACACCATGCCATTTCAACTCTAGTAGGCTCAAGTATCGGACTTGCACCAAAACCGGTCCCACGTCCGCGAGTGGAGCCGCCCCGGACCCTACTTGTCACTGACACTATCAGTCGTCACCGTCCCAGAACCCTCCAAGACGGGCTGCTTCGTTGACCCTGCAGTCCGAGAGATGCGTCCGCCGAAGTGGCGTTGTGTTCTCCGCCGGCGGTGACGGGCAAGCGGGCAAGCGGGCATGCAGTGTCAAACCCCGGTCTTTGGAGGCATTCACAAGGCCGCCAGTTGCCAGGATGCGAGTTGAGGATTGCCTATCGACTTGAGCACCTTGATACTTGCGTGGGACTGTCCCTATCGCAGACTTGATAGACGGCATATCATATGATGACTAATCTTTGTAGCCATTGATGAGATTCTCTGATCAGTGTCATGCATAATAATACCTCTTCCACGCCGTCCTCCAGAATTTCCAATATGCGGCCTCACCTGCCCCGCGTCCGAGGGATGCAGACACAACACCGAACTATCGGGCCGTCTCTTTCCAAATTCAGGGTTTGGCGGCGCTGCCACGTCCCCTCATGTTGTCATTCGTTTTGAGAGTCTGGGGCCGCTGGTGGTAAATCGTAAGGGCCGGCACTCCAACCTCCAAGAGATGGGGAAAAACGACCGGCTCAATGCCTCAGGGTATTATGAGCCAAGGTAAGTTTACTCATGTTGCTGTACATAGACTTACAGGGGTAGAGAGAGTTGTGGTAGCGTATAACCAAGTTACCAATACGTAGAAAACCTTATTCTAGAGTTGCGGTGGTTGCCGCATTAGTCGAGACTATCGTAAACACGCACTTACACGAGCCCAAGAGCAGCACCGTACTTCTTGCGCCATACCACATTAAAACCACATAATCAGAACAGTGCAAAAAAAGTTGAGTTGTAGCCAAAGCCATCATTACAAATTCTGTATTTCTTCATGGTCATAAAATCGTATCGTGTCGCGTCGGAAGCCGACGTAATTGTTGCTTTGTGAATGAACCGCTCAAAAAACCACACAACCGCCATGCAGCAACGCTATGCTAGTAAAAGAGAATGCAGGCTATTCAGAGGGTGTAAAGCCAACCAGAAACATATCGCTGATGTGATGCATCATTTGCTGCGACGGGCACTCCATAGATCCTCCGCGTTACCCCTGAACAACCTGTCAACCAGAACATCATCCTTCCCGCACCAGTCAAGCACCGTCTCCATCCAGGGCCGGATATCTAAACCCTCGAACCGGGTATGGGGCCAGTCCGTCGCAAAGATGACTCTGTCCTTGCCCCGCAGGTGAAGCACCTCTCGCGCAATCGGTTCCAGGTCGCTATGATCGGCCTTGGAACTCAGCCGGTACGGCGCCGATAACTTGACGTAGGTGTTTCCAGCACGGAGCAGCTTGGCCAGGGACTTGAAGCCCTTTATATCGTAAGGGTTGTGTGACGGCATGTCCTTGATGCTAGGATGTCCGAGGTGATCGATGCAGACGCGCACGCCGAGCGTCGGGACGATGGGCTCGAGAAGCTCGATCATGGACATGGGCATGTACACCTGTATCACCAAGTCCAGAGGCTTGCAGTCGTGGGCATACCGACGGAGTAAAGAGTCGAGCTCCATGGCGTTGAGGGATTTGTCCGCCGAGGAGAGGTTGATCCGGACGCCTCGTACACCGAGCCTGTGCCACTCTGCCAGTGTGCTCTGAGACAGGCTGCCGGGTTCGAAAGCCACCACTGCCCTGCCGCGGCGTGGACCGAGGGCACGCAAGGCGTCGAGGAGGCAGGTGTTGTCGTTGCCGTAGATGGAAGGCTGCACGAGGACGATGTTGTCGATGCCGACGGAGGACTCGAAAGCGAGGGCGTGGTCGAGGCGGTGCGTCTTGGGGCAGTAGACGGCGTCCTTTGCCAAGGGGTAGGCGGCCGGGTCGACGACGTGCATGTGTGAGTCCCACGCACCGCGGGGGATCCGCTCCGGGAGAGTCAGTTTCCGCCGTGCGGTGGTGGTAGCTGCGGCGACGACTCTGGGTATCAACTTGTCGTCGTTGCGCCGTGTAGTTGGTGCCATGATGGGCTGGAGGAGGGCCATGATGGATTTGATGTGATGGAGGAGAGTGGAACGGGCCTGGAGGATGGGCTTGGTTTGTAGCATGGTGAGGGCGTCCCTATGTGTAAGAGATGAAAAGGCCCGGGTGGAGGCAAAGAGGTGAGAGAGGCTGCTGCTGCTGCTGCTGAGGAGTTGACGAGACTCTAGAGGACAAGGGGTGGTTGAGGGCTGAGAGTGGTATGGAAGGGATGAATCCTTCTCCTCGCGTGAACAAACTGGCGACAGGACCGACGACACGGGGTTTCTGTCATCCGCAACTGTTACGACGACGGGGAGCGGCAGCGGCATGGGAGGAGGAGTTGCAGCAGGTGTAGGTGTGCGATGACGGCGGCGGTGCAGGCGCACATATGGACGTCGGCCCATGGCGCTTGGTGAGATTCCGCCGAAGGCCCGGCTCGTTGATGTGTGGATCATTGAGTTGCAGCATCCTCAAGAAGATGACCGGCTGTATAATACAAGAGGAGATGTGGTTCTCCAGTCGCCCGCCTCCGGTCTCCAGCAGGAAGCATGCAAGAGGTACGGAGTAGCAAGTAGTAGGAACGATAGTGGAGATGTGACCCGTAGATGGAGAGTTTGAGGAAGAGGAGACCGGAGTGGGAAAAAAAGAAGAAAAAAAAAGACCAGAAAAGATGGCAGGCTTTGCTATGTGGTGTTTTGGTGGTTGGATTTTTGGTGGTGCGTTGGGCTCGGAGGATGACCGATACCACAAGGTAGCGCAGATGCGGCTTTGCTAGTGTAGTTGCGGACGGCGATGTGCGCGGTGTTTTCCCTACTACGGATGTGTACCGTGTAACCGTGTAACATCAAGAGTCCAAACTACCTTTACGCATACATTATTTCACCTATTTTCAGCACACACCATGGAACCTGACCGACGACCATGCAGCGGTTGTCAAGTCACAAAGTGGAGGGGATGATTGGCCTCCAAGCCCTCGGGTTATTGGACAGCGGCCCTTAAACTTACCACGGACGTGGAGAGAGACTGCAGAGACTACGGATACTTGCCGTGGGTGCGTGGCTAGGTGCCCTTGGTCGTGCTAGGTGGTGGAAGAAGAGAGAGCAAAGCAAGCAGTGGCAGCGTCACTTTGCTCGCTGTTCGCCACGAGTCAGGGCGCGGACCACCGACGTACGGCTGCGAGGGCCGTCGGAAGTTGACCGAGAGTTGAGAGAGAGAGACTGAGAGAGAGAGCGTGAGAGCCACAGAGAGAGCCGGTAGCAGAGAGAGATCAGCGGTAGGCTGGTCGCAAGAGTCTAGGAGAGAGATGGGACGGACGAGTGGCCTGGAACCCGGCCGGAAGCCCCCCGGGAATACCGTTTCGACGCCAATGTACAGAATAGGCCAAATCATGTAGCTCTACTGCGAACTTGACGTCGGGGGATACATTGGTCCCTTGCCTTAGCCCCAAGTCCGGCACTTGGGCGGCGCAGCGGGAGGGAAGGGCTGTGAATGTGGTGGGATTGGAGTCATTGGACAATTGGAATCTTGGAGAGTCTTGGAGAGAGTTTGGGAACTGGATGAACGCAACTCCCGGCCGATGGTGGAGTGACATTACTAAGATTGTTCCCCCCTCCATCATCTGTAGTCTCCTCCAGGCTCTTCTTTCACCCTCCCGGCCTCCCCTCCTGCGACCTTTTCGTTCGGTCAACGTCCGATGGCCTCCTGCGAAGAGGTCTGAAGCTCTCTGAACCCATACAGTCTACCCCCACTCTCTTTTCTGCACGAGATCTCCTCTCGCGTCTCCTCTCCTTGCCCGCGCGATCGCCCGCCGAACGAAATCGTGGGGTTCGAAACCACTTGAACCAGGGCCGGCACACAAGGGCCCATCCAAAAATCCGGAGAACATCGAGAGAGGTTACCCGTTGGGCCGTTTCCCATCGAGGGCGAGGCCCAGGCCGCGCACTACAGCCGTCTTACCCCGTGGGATAGAATCGAGTTCCCCTCACCCACACACACCCCGCGGGTTTTTTTTTTTTTTTGTCTTGGAGCAAACGACGACGGTTTTCCGTCCAACGGGAAACGAGATTCGGTGACACAGACTCTCTATCCGTACGAAGACCATAGGGCGAATTCGAAGAACATAAAGTGAGGCGAGGGATCGGAGGTGGGTGTTGGTGCGAGCTCGTCCCGTCTGAGATTGCGTATCGGAAAATAGGGGGCAAAAATTACGACTGGAACAAAAAAGCTTGAAAATTCTTCTTTTTGCATTTCAAACCGCTGGCAACTCTTTTCTTGGTTTGCGCCCGCAACCAAATCTCTCGTCCAATCCGTCAGAACCCTTCGCTCGATATCGACGCAAAGAAAGGGCGTCGCGGGGGGGGGTTTTTAAGATGGTCCAATTCAACTCTTATTATCTCCTTACCATCATCGTTATCTCGTGCGGGTCTATTCCCAAGGGTAAGTAGTCAGTTCCCGTTAGATCTTGCGGTCAACATCCGTCCGACCTTGACAGGCGATCCGTCCCTTTTTTTTACTCCACCGTCCACACACACCAAAAATCACAAACCCGCGGTGCGCTAACTAGCTTCCCGTAGGCTACGATGAAGGCGGATTCAGCGCGTCAACGGGCCTTGCGTCCTTCAAGGAGGATTTCGGTCTCGTCTCGAGTCTCTGGAAGGGCAACGAGTCTGGTCTGGCTGACCGCAAGGCAAACATCTCGTCCTTTGGAGTCCTCGGCGCCGCCTTCGGTTCCATCATCGCGCTCGCCGTAAATGACCGCCTTGGACGATTGAGGGCATGGCAGCTCTTCATCGCCGTTTGGATGACCGGGGCCTTGATGCAGGTCTTCTCGTCCGGCATCCTGGGCCTGATGCTGTTTGCTCGTATTTGGGGCGGACTCGGCGCCGGAGGACTCACAGTCGTTGCGCCGCTATACCTCTCCGAGATTGCGCCCGCGAGGTCGCGCGGCATGGTCGTTAGTATCTACATGATCGTGTTACTGTCATTCCTCACCATTGGTAAGGCACCCTTCCCGGAGTAAACCCTGGTATCACAAGCCCGTTGTTCCCACGTACTGACCTACCATGGTCCAGGCTTCTTCGTCAACTACGCTGCGAACGCGACGCTCGCCGCGACGAGGATGCAGTACCGCCTCGTCATCGCCATCCCCCTCATCCCCGTAGGCATAGCCTTCGTCACCTCTTTCTTCCTCGACGACACCCCCCGCTGGCTCGCCTCCCGAGACCGCGGCGACGAAGCCCTCGCCGTCCTCGCGAAGCTCCGGCACGCCTCCCCGAGCGACCAGGCCCTCGCCCTTGAATACGACGAGATCCACGAACAGATCCGTATGCGGGACCAGATTCTCGCCGACTCGTCCACCTGGGCCATCATCAAGGACATCGCTACGATCCCTACGTACCGCACGCGCTTCCTCCTCGGTGCCGTCATGCAGACAGTCGCGCAATGGTCCGGCGGAAACGGCATCACGTACTACATCCCCGAGATCTTCCGGTATGCCGGTGTGGTTGGCGATAACACGTCTCTCATTACCAGCGGCGCGTACGGTGCTGTGAAGCTCGTCTTCACCATGGTCTTCACGTGGGGTCTCGTCGACGTCTTTGGTCGCCGCCGGTGTTTCATGACAGGCTTGTTCCTGCAATGCATCACGCACGTGTACATGGCCATCTACATGGCCATCTGGATCGACGGCACGAACAAGTCCGCCTCCGACGCCGCCATCGCCTCCGTCTTCATCTACGCCGTCGGCTGGTCCATCGGCTTGTGCACGGTACAATACCTCTACGGCACGGAAATTTACCCGACCCGCATCCGCAGCGTCTGCTACGCGAGTAACATGGCCCTGCACTGGTTCTTCCAGTTCGCCGTGGTGCGTGTGACGCCCAACATGTTTGTCAGCCTCGACGTGTGGGGCGCATACGTGTTCTGGGCGTGCGTTTGCGGTGTCGGCCTCGTCGTCCTCGGCCTGTGGGCACCGGAGACGAAGGGCATCCCCATGGAGAGGATGGAAGAGCTGTTCAGCGGCCGGTGGTGGATGGGATGGAGAGCGAGTGTGGATCTGGATTCGAGCGAGACGAAGCCCTTGGGCAGAGGCGACTCCTCGGGCAAGGAATCAAAAGAAGCCCCGTTTCCGCATGACCGGAAGACGGATGTCTGAGTTGGGGCCAGGGGGTGCTTTCTTAGTTCATATTTATGAGTCTCTATGTTTCTTGTAATGATAAACAGATCCCAATTGTACAAATTCATCTTCACTGTATGTGTGCTCGCCTTGTTGGGCTCTCGATTGAAGCTGAGTTTCTTCCCCCGGGCCGCCCGGCCGAGTGTTCGGGGCCGAAATCGGCAATTGTGGGTCTGTTCGGCCGATAGGTAAGCCCGCCAAGACGGGAAGGTGAGAAGGCAATCATCACCTGAAGGATCGGGACCCCTCACAGGGCAACGTCGTCGCGAACGAGTGCTCTTCGTCATCATTGCCATCAGCTAACTTCTTTTCAATCCTTCCATCCTACTATAAATCAGTCAATGCATCTTCCTGGAAGTGTTTGTGCTTGACTGCGTTCCACACAATGAAAGCAAACATGGACAAGAAGCAGGTCACAGAGATCCAGCCGCGGGCGGCACGCCCGCCGCCGTCTCGAAAGACCGGACTGCGTCAACGGCTCATATTCGCCGGCGTCATCTTTGCGGTTGGTATGTTCAACATCTACCTCACAAGAAAACGCCGGTTGGACCAGAACCACGGATCGGATCTTGTGCCACACCCGGTCCCAGTACAAGAATCCCCGTTTGGGCGGTTCCCCTTGCCCAAAGATCCCTTCAAGCTCATCCCTTGCACGAATGCTTCAGTCCCGCCGGCCCTCGATGACACTCATCCCGAAGAGACGTGGGCGAGTACTTTCGACCCTGACCCTTCCAATTGGAGCTGGGGAAACAAGACCGTCTCGGTTGATGGCGACGACAGTGACCCCTTCACCGGCCGAGGCATCTACCTCTGCGGGTATCTGGAAGTACCGCTAGACTACACCAACAAGTCCGACGACCGGATCGTCCGACAAGCCATCATCAAATACCAAGTCTCGGGCCTAGCCCGCGTAGGCGAACCCGACAACGGCACCAGAAACCCACCTCCGGGCGGTAGAAGCGAGCGCACTATCGTCCTCGAACCCGGCGGCCCAGGCGGCAGCGGGACCTCGTACGGATGGAGAGTCGCGGAGCAAGTCACTAAGCGTCTCAGCGACGGCAAATTCGACGTGCTGGCCTGGGACCCGCGAGGCGTCAACATCACCCGCCCCTCCATCTCCTGCTTCCCCTACGACGTCGACAGAGACCACTGGTCCATACTGACGGGCCAATACATTGAGGTCGCCGCTGATCCGAAGCGCCAGCTGCAAATCGCCGACGCCATGAACGACGCCACCTTCAAGGCCTGCTGGGAAGTCCACGGCGACCTCGGCCGCTTCATGGGCACCGCCATCGTCTCGCGCGACTTGGAGGAGATCCGCAAGGCTTTGGGTGAGGATGAGCTGACGGGGTACCTCGTCAGCTACGGCACGGGTATCGGACAGACGTACGCAAACATGTTCCCGGACAGCGTCGGCCGTGTGATCCTCGACGGGACGGAATACGTCCGCGACCACCGCGAATTGGGCGGCTTCGGATGGACTGCGCTCGACAACGGCACCCACGCCTGGTACGACGGGTTCCTCGGCGAATGCATCAACGCCGGGCCGGACCACTGCGCGCTAGCAAAGCTCAAGAGCAGCAGCGGCGAGCCCGTCGCGCTGAAGGATCTGGATAAGCGCATGATGTCCCTCATCACATCCCTCATCGACCGCCCTGCCATCGGGTACACGGAAGATAGCGGCCCGTCCCTCGTAACGTACTCGGTCCTCGTCGCCGCAATCTACTCGGCCCTCTACAACGCCCAGAGCTGGCCGGCCCTCGCCCAGATGCTATACGAGCTCGAACAGGGCAACTCGACCCTTGCCGCAGCCTACCTGGAAGACCGCGCCTGGCAATACGACCCGACCGTCCCCGCGACGCCCAACAAGCGGCCGACGTCGGAGGAACTTGCCTTCATCGTCATCTGCGCGGATGCCTACGACGCGCCGCTGCCGCCCGACGGACTTGTCTGGTGGGAATCGCTCTGGGCCAACATGTCGTCCCAGTCCTGGGTCGCGGGCAACTCTCGCTTCTTTGACGTCTTCCCCTGCCAGCAGGTGCACAAGTACTGGCCTGAACCGGTGGACGTGTACCGCGGGGACCTGAACCACACGCTCAAGAACCCGATCCTGTTGATTGCGGAGACGTATGACCCGGCTACGCCGCTGCGTAACGGGCGTAGGTTGCTGAATGAGATGGGGCGGAACGCGAGGTTGATTGCGCATCATGGGTATGGGCATGCGTCGAGGGATACATCTGATTGTACAGATGGGCTCGCGAAGCGGTATATCCTCGAGGGGACGTTGCCTGAAGAAGCAGAGACGGCGTGCTATGCTAACGAGAAGCCGTATTTGTATGGTGTCAAGGACAAGAGTGTGAGCGCTGCAGCTGATGGGGACTGGAATCCTGTCGCTGCGTGGCGGGAGCATCAGCGGGAAGTAGCTCACCTGCGTCTTTGAAGAACTTGGGAGTGATAGTCTTTTGGTCAGTGTAATGTGCTAGTTAGTAAGCAGTGTATGCCCATAGGCAGGGATTTGGAGGAGGAGGGACTTGAGTCGATCATGTTCACATCTTAATCTTGACCTCTTTTCTCCATACCTGTCGGCTGTTTTGTAGCGTAAGGTAGCCGCTGTAATCTATCGACCTCGAAAACTCAGAAATCTTGGCCTGGAGTGTTATGCAACCCTTTCAAGGGGCGCTGCTCGCAAGGCACCATTCTTCATCACTGTCTTCCGCGGAGGCTGCTGAGATGTCCGAGAATGCGACCGCGACCGGCAGGATGCATTTCGGGCGTGTCCAGAGGAGAGATGCCAATACATCCTCCTGTGGTTTTTTTTTCCAGGAGTGGGATCACCCAAGCATCCTTCGAACAACACGATAGAAGGAGAGAGACAAGGCTTCCTCTCACTTCCAATGACACTAGCATGCTCGCTCCCTTCCTCTTGAGCGTCGAAGTGCCATTTTTCTCTCAGTGATGGATTCGCGAGGGATGTCATCGTACAATGTACGACCCCAATGAAGGAAGTCATAAAAGCGTGCCTGCTGGACTTGATCCTTGATGATATCTTGTGTCTGAAGAAATTTCTTTTTGTTAACCTTCCAGGGGCCTTTATATGTTTTATGATATTATCGTAAAATCCACACTTAGGGCCGATGTTGGTACCAAAAGGTGGCGCTGAGTTTTCACTCAGTGGGTAGCTTACTTGAATGATGTGCATAGATGGTCAGGGAGGGGCAATTGGACTCAAAACCTTGTACGATAGATGCATCGAACCTCGATGGGAGATTTGGGACACATCAACCAACTTGACCAACAGGTCTCATACGGTGGTAGACGGAAGATCCATGCTCCCGCATTTTTCGTTGTCAGTTTGCGCCTGCTTCTAGAAAGAGTCTACTTCAAGGTGGGCAACTCTTCACTACCTTACACAACTGCCAATGGTGATGACTGGATCCGAGCACGTGCCCGAGAGGTACGTGTATCTCACAACATGTAAAAAAGTAAGTACCTGGTGTTCGAAGCAGTCACGAAATTCGTTCTTAGTTACTTCAACAGGGACTGAAGGTTCAAAAGATCCTCGTGTTGGCCTTCTTTTGGCAATCTCGAGACATGACACCCCGATAGCCACGGCCCTAGGCTCAATGGCCATCTACCTTACCTTGCTTATATCCCCATAAGTACATCATGTGGGCTCATAGCACCTCATATCTCGAGCGAGAAAGTGAGGTGATGACCAGCTGAATCACTGCTGAGTAGATCATTGGCGGGACGGCCGAAGCATTCAATGCTTGGGGAGTGCTGGCCCTCCAACATTAACTGACGATGTCAAAGCCGCAGTGGAACCTGGGACCTCCATGATCCTTCCGGCAAAACCGAATTCAAGACAACATAGACAACGAGTTCGATGGATCGTTCAATGCCTGAGCACCAGGTCTAGAGCGTGTAATAAATGCCATGCGGGCCAATCGACATGGAGCAACGCTTATTTGTGTTTTTTATGTACAGTGACTTGGCTATAGAGAGTATATCATAGTTGAAGTTTTAGGTGGCTCGAGTATGGTACGCTACTTCGAAATAAAGCCGGAGTGTCAATATTTACCGGCAGTTGCAGTAGACACTGACATTGAATGTTAGCAAGTCATTGAGACTTCTGCAAGACAAGGACTTACAAATCTAGCGCAGTAGCGCCGCCTCCCCCTGAGCAACCATCGTAGGTGCCAGACTGCTCCTTGCACTGTTTTCAATGATTAGTATCCAAGAATCAATGATGGAGTTCACATGAGTTTACCTTGGCCGGGCAGCCACTGATGCAGTCAGACTGCGTGCCGTAGACGTGTCCCGTCCAGGCGTGTGCGGCCAGAGGCGCTGTGAGGGCGATGACGAGGGTGAGGAACTTCATTTTGTTGTTTGTGTAATGATGAGTTTAGTAGATGACGTGGGCTCTAAGAGGGAAACAATAAAGCTACCGTTTGTGGATATCACGGTCTTCTTATAGTGGACTTCAGAGCATGCCGCATGCAGTTACACAATTAAAGGCACTAGTGTTTATTTCTCAGACTCTCGTAAAGCATCAGCCGTCGGACACCGAAGATTCTTGGTTCCGTTCCTTCAGATCGTTCTACCTTACACAGCTACGATTGGCCATGAAAGCTTTTTAGATTGAGCTGGTAACCCAAAGTCTATTTTGTTGGCTTATGGGGCTAGTTGCTAGGAACCCAAGTCTGTTGTGTCATATAACCTGGCGGTATGATGTGATACGGTGCAAAATATGTCTCTTTGGGGCCATAGTAGCCGAGCTTTAACTCTATGCATATAAGTAAAGACTTTAACTACATCGATAAAGAACTTCAACAGGTCAATGGCAAGTGGCTGATCTGTTTGCTAATAATATAGAATGGAACAATCGCCCCCATAATGGGGATTGCAGCATTCGCCGGTGGGATGCAACGACCAAGTCATGCAATCGTCGGCACTATGTATATTCGTAACTAGCCTGGGCTATGAGTATCCACGCAAATTTCTCAGACTTTTACATTCGGATCCCGAAAACGATCCCCGGCTTTGTTGTACGGGTGAATGTCCTGGCGATCGAGGCGTGGTGGCTCACTACCGACCTATCCGATGCAGCTTGAGCATGACTCGACGAACGACAGGAGTCAAAGGCAACACGATATTGACCAATGAATGCCCTACAAATACGATGTAGGCGTATTGGGCCAATGTCCAAGACATCAATACGGTTCAAAGACTTGGCTTTAAGCCTCCCATGCGGATTCGGCAGGTGGAGTTTCTTCGGATATTGCTGCTCGCGTTATGTAGCCAACGGGGCGTGTCGTGTAGGGAGTCGTGAGTGAGGCTGTGTCATCAGATCTTCTCTCGTAGGGTCATTCTACCGCCCAGACCAGATTACTACAGTGGGTACAGTCTGTGGGCGCCTTGGCGACGGAGTCTCCGGTCAACCAGTGTTCATACCAATGCGGATAACTAATGTTCCTTCTGTGTCGCCCGGATATCCGGGACCTCCGAGTTATGATACTCAAAGTGCTAGCGCAATACGGCCACTTGGTCTGGGCAAGGGAATTACCAATGTTGTCCATGAAATACTCACCACTGATGTGCGATGGTTGTGCCTTTGAGAGACTGAGCTCTTGCTAAGCTGGTTTCCTCGATCGTGTTTCAATTACAAGATGCTCTAAAGTATGAGACTAACGCAGATATTCAATTCACTATCAATTTCGCAATACAATACGCACTTCTATCAGTCGCTTAATCGTATCTACCTGCATGAGATATCACGATGAAAGACACATGTCGTGAGATGCAGTAGTCTTGGTTAGTTGCAGTATGCACTAGCAGGAAACCAGAAGCAGGGTCACTGGAATAATCGGGACCTATATACTGCATGTATTGATCATCAAGTAGAACAGATGGCCACTTTTCACATTTTGACAATTCATTAATATTCTATAAGTTATGGTACTTTTATCGGGACAGATCAAAATGGACAAGCTGGCTCGAAGAGCGAGTAAGCTGATAATTCATGTTGAGGCCATATGAGAAAGATTTGGGTATTGTGTGTTGGTTCATGGGCCAACATGAGGTCCACTGTCCGTCCTCTTCGCCAAGTTGGCGACATCCGAATAGGTAGCCTGCGCTTGGCTCATGCTGTACTAAGACTAGAGAGTTTGTCTCCTAAGCCCGAGAATGATTCGTAGAAGAAGCGCCAGTATAATTGGTGGGTTGATCCGCGTGTTGCGCATCGGCATCGTTGCTGAGTCCAGCTATGCGTAGCTGGCGCTGGAATACGGATAGCATAGTGTTTTCGCTACTTCCGCGCGAGGAATGCCTTGCTGTGATGTTTACAGCTAGTTTCCGTAGCATGGGGATTGATGTGGCCATGATTGTGGCTGATATCTCAGCGCTTTCCCAAATGAAGAGGGTGCTTAATGTGTCTGGGGAGGAAGTGTCAGCCTGGAATGAGCCCATGGCCTTCAAATGATTTCTCAATCGCGCACAGATGCATTAAGACTTACAGATACTTCCGGAGTCGAATATACTGCGTGACTGCGGTCCGAAGAGATATAAAACTTTAACTATCCCAGTAGCTCCAGCGCTGCGAAAGACGTCAATAGACGAACCCCAGACTCGAGTGTTGATACAACGGATGCGAAACCGAAACTTACACAATGCCCATACTCATCGCAACGCAGATCCCGACGCGTTCTCGTGTGCTAAGATGAAGGGGCCATATGATTTTCCATGGCAGCAAGGAAAGAAAGATGTCCAAGAAAGCCGAATATGCTGCGCGCGAGAGATGGTCAGCGATTTCAAGCCTCGACCGAACCCAGGGTAACATAGATAGAGGGAATGCCATTACCGTTAACAAATATCCCGAACGGAACTGACACTTCGCGTGGCCAGCATGGCTCCGGTCTGCCAGGGCCGCATGGATTGAGAAAGAACGGCAGCCACAGCGCAATGAAGAGGTTCATGGAGAAGATGATGAACCACAGCATCCACCGAAGCTTCCCCGTCATTAAACGCATGAGCGTGAAGGCGAATGATGTCTTGCTTAGCGCCCACGCTATGTTTGACATTATCCCGGCTGCCCCACTGATCTTGCTGTACTTGGGGATGGTTAATATCCCCGCAAATGTGGACGCACTTAGAAGCGCGACACGGAGCCATATCATGGAAGTGAAGAGAATCTAGATGTCGTATTAGAAGAGCAAAAGAGAACTTAGAGACAAATTGCGCGGAGGCGCATACTAACCCATGCGGCAAGTATGACATAGTCGTCCGTTCCCAGTCGCCAGCTCCTCAGCGCGACGACTCTTGCGTAAATCCTGAGAGCGAGAAAGGTCGTTGCCAGGACAAAGAGGACAACCAAGGACGCGATTGCTCGTAAGGTTGTCGAGGGTAACGTATTATCCATGGTGTCCTTTCACGACGCCATTCTGGCAGCGAGGTAATAGCCGTGGTAATATCATGGGACATTGAAAAAGATGAAACACCAAGGACAGTAGGTCGGGATTCCGGGAAGACGGCGAGAGCGGAAAAGAAAGATATTCAGTCACGGGCCAACCTCCCAAGCTTGGACTATTTCGTGACTGGTGTGGTTCGGTCCAGAGGGAGGAAGCGGAAAAAGCAAAATGTTGCAGATGATAGAATCCTAAATTTATCTCTTGTATTCTCTTGGCTAGTCGATTATGAGCGGTGACTATGCCCACCGGCAGTGGCTTACCGGTGGTTGGCTTGAGCCTTTGTACCCCTTCGGTGGCTCTCAGCACTTTTGACGCGGATTGATACATGTGATATTGGGTGTCTTAAGGTTTCAAGCCTGGGCAGAAAGTCTGAAGGTTAAATCTCTTCTCTACTCTATCTCGACCCCCTTTCTTTTCAAGCTTTGGTAAACAGAGTTTGGAGTTCCTCTTATGTACATATTTTCGAAGTGATGACATCAATAAATAGGTAGAGCACGACGTAGTTGCAGTGTATTCATCTCGCTCTTCAAGAGATAGACACCGTAGGATGAGAAGAAAGAGGTAAGCCTTCCGCGGTTTGGTTTCAATGCACCACTCAGTGGCCTGTTCAGGGCCACTGAATCGACTTGACCGCGTGAAATGCCGCAACAGGATGTGCGCAGGCCATATGGTGGCACAAGCCGGGGTTCAGACTCACTTGACTGCCGGACTCCTTGCCTGTAGCTCAAGCTACTGCGACAACGGCCAAGATGCTATGGATTGTCAATGTCTTTGGTGCCGAAAGAGGATTGGATGCAGCTGCCGCGCAGGGAGACACTAGGCCGAACCTAATGATCCTGTGGCGTATGCACATCTCAGCCAGGGTCTAAGACAACCCGCAGCATCACGTTGGCTTCAGGTGCAGGAGTCTGGACTCGCGCCATCATACCATAACGGTCGGAGGAAGTACGCCGTGCACCAGAGACATTGACAAGTCATATTCAGCCTCTGGCAACTTGCGCCCGGCTCAGCTTATTGCCGGAGTTACTGGTTCTATATTTCCTAGAACAGGCCAATTGCTCAACACTTGTCGTCCTGAGAGACGCCAAACTAAAACCCGCATGACTTCATGTTCCGAATCCAAGCTACTTGTGAATCACAATTCGCTTAACGTATCTCTAGATTGGGGGACCTAGGTACTAGAGTAACCAGTGACATATTGATACTCTGCTATTCCTGCTACAGTCAACTAGGATTCCTCAAGGAGCCGGGTGCCAAGTGTCAATCTTCGGGTACATAGTTGTGAGGCCTAAATCCACTCAGCCGGACTCTTCAATCCTAGCTTCTCGCTAACACCCTCTGTTTCTTGTGCTTTCTTGTTCACGCTCTCCATCTCGAAGCCAGCCACCTTCTTGTAAACCCGACCAATGTCTTCTAGTCCATCTTTCGGGACGACATCATAAACATTCTCAAAACCGTTAGACGCTCTTTCTTCGCAAGCTTGCAAGACGTGATCTGGTCCGTTTCCTCGGTTTGCCATTATAATCTTGGACGTGGCTGGCAACCGCTCCGACTCGTATGCCTTCAGCGCCGCCACCACATCGTCTGGGTTCTCGACAAGTTGCTTCGCAAGAGTCTCTGCGTCGATAATATCCTGCGAAGCGCCGTTTGAGCCAATCGGGTACATGGCATGCGCAGCATCGCCAAGCAAAGTGAGAAGGCCGAAACTCCAACGCTCAACAGGGTCCCGATCGCTCATGGGAAACTCAAAGACCTTCTCATTAGCGTCGATGAGATCTTTCATCTCGAGCCCACCACATCGCCATCCTTGGAACGGACCCTCAAACACAGACTTGTCGACCGCTTTCGTCCAGTCTGTCTTTGGCGGAGTGAGATCCTCATCGTCCTTGTCTCGTATCCTGAGCTCGGCGATCCAGTTCACGAGACTCTTGCCCTTGTCCGCTGAACGTTGGCTGATGGGGTAGGCAATGAACTTTTGATCGGCGTGACCGGCCCATACCATTGATGCTCCGGTGAGGTACGGCTCACGCTCGATACAGCCGCGCCAGAGCATGCGGCCCGAGAATCGCGGCGAGACTTCGTTGGGTAGAGAACCCTTCTCGCGGTCGAGTTGATTCCGTCGGCGGCTATGAGGATATGACCTGTGACGTTTGACTGTCCTGCCGTCGCACCATCTCGCCGTTGCGAAAATTCTGCTGTAATGGTCTTCTCGTCCTGTGAGAACCCTGTCAGAGCGTGGTTGAGGTTGACCGCCCCTTCGCCCAATCGCTCTTTGACGGCACTCAGAAGCAGCATCTGGCATTCGCCGCGGTGAACGCTGAATTGAGGCACCGCATAGCCTGCCTTGAGACCTCGCGGCTCGCTAAGAATGGGGTGGCCGTGGCGGTTGTAAAAGTTGAGCTCTTGCGTTTTAACACCGGTTTTCTCGAAAGCTTCCAGGAGTCCGAGATTGCGAAGAATTAGAATGGCGGAGGGTTGCACGTTGATACCGACGCCAAGAGTTGTGAGTTGTGACGCTGCCTCGAAGATGTGGATGTCGGTGTAACCAGCTGCATGGAGGGACAGGGCCGCTTTGAGGCCACCAGTCCCTGCACCGGCGATGATGATCTTGGGCTGAGTGTTTAGAAATGGCCTTTTGCGTGCTCTCGATTGGTAGTTGTGAAGAAGCCAATTGTGACAAAGTTGAATAGACCGAGAAACGAGGGGTTGTTGTCACGAAGTCATGAGGTCACGAAGTCATGAGGTTGGGTCATAACATAGAAAATGCATAATCAAGCCTCCACCGGCAACTTCAAGTCTAAGTGGTTCCGAAAGTCGGAATCGGTGGAGTTCTATGACTGCCGACTTTAGGTGCCGCGATTTAGCAAAATTTTACAAGATCCACAGAAACTAGGACCACCGATGCAGTTCCGCTTAGCACTCAACACCTGATCACAACTTATTCGTTAATCTTGAATTATTGTCAGGTTGGAACTCAGTATGGCCGTTCACGTTCAACCATGCCACTGGGTAAACTCCGTAGCTCCGCTTCGTTTGCTTCACCCCGCACAACTACCCCAGATCACGATGCTTTGGCCCTCTTCTGAACCCCGTGGGGATCTGGCCGAAGGTGGAAGATTCAAGATCCTGGTCCTGGCCCCGGCCCCGATCCACGAGACTAGCGGCCGAGCTCTGGACCGACAGCACTCCACTGGAGTCTGGAGATGATGAATTGACAAGATCGCCGAACACAACGTAACTTAGGCTCACGAGCTTTGTTCATCAGCCGAGTAATCGAATGCTCAGGTAGATCCCTTCGCCAGGCCGTCGTTAGTCGCGCCATTCTCACTCCAAGCAATGTGAGCTTGCTCACTCTCGTCTCAGTGTATTGCGCGGGAATCGCAAGAGACGGCCGATGATCGGGTGTTCTCATTATACGTGGCAGAAACTTCTCGCATCGTATCCGAGATTCAACAGATCGTAAAGAGACGAGACTAGCCACCTTCTCAACCTTCTCAACAATCAAACAATTGCAGCACACAGCTTGACGGCTGTAGGCCCAGAGAGAGGCGCAGACAAAACTTCATGATGCTGGACTGTCACACCATGAGGCATAATGGGAGGAAGTGTAACTAACAAGCGTCTGCTGCTCCCCAAAATTTCATTTCATTTGGCATGAAGCTGAGTTGTTTTCAGCGGGATGTCAATGTTGCCTCTGTGCGGGCTGCGAACTGCAAGTTGATAACGGTCCCTGTCGGCAGCTCGCAACTTGGTATGAGCCCATATTCCCATCCCGGTGTTAGACCAAAGGGAACATCTTGCTGAATCCATCTTCGATCTCGTCGACAGTGTCACCGCCATGAAGAGAGCCAAAGAGGATGATTACGTGGCAACGACATCATTCACTTGGGTGTGCGACAAAAAACACCTCATGGAAGTCGCACTTGCTACACCGGTCGTACCTGTGTTGTGCTGTAGGTTTCCAGGTCCTTGATCAACATGTTCGGGTATTACACATTGGGCAACGTCCGTATTCGATGATGAACGACTGTCGACCATATTGGACCTTGATACGGCGTTCTGCCTAGTTAAATCTAGAATAATGCTCGAATTGATTAAGTATGAATGTCAATTGAAAACCACAGTGCTTCCATTTAAGAATTGAGCGGATCTTTCTACTCACAGTGATAGAGTACAATTGGGAAGCAGGAGTCATCTCCTCAGAAGTTAGTTGTTTTACGATGCAAACAAGATAATGCCTGATTTGAGACTGACCCACCGTACTTCAGCAACCGCTTTCCTAGCGCAAACTTGACTATCTCGTATTGCTGCGTTGCATCTGAAAGTGATACGATGTTGCTAGCCGCCGCTGCTACTATTGACTGGACAAGATAGATGGCAGTTTCCCTTCAAAAATGGCATTTCCAACCGAGTCACACGAATTTGATGCGATTTGTTCAACACGTACAAGCACAAACGTAACACTCAATCTGTTGAGCATCAAAACAAGCTCTCGGACCTTTCTTCCTACTGCCTGTTTCCGTTGACCGGTTGACGGCACGGAGGTTTTTGGGACTCCTAGTTCCAGCCACTAACAACCTGACGGACGGACACTAGACTTTCTATTTCAGATTTCCTGAGATGGGGAGGTTCTGGACCACACGTAAGTGGATGGCGTGGGGAATGTCCTGCAGACGCGGAGCGAGCCACGCAGAAAAGAGAGACCTCCCAAGCGTGAGGTGTAGGAATCTCACTCTTTGTCAACAAATCAAACGCGGGATGTTGGACAAGTGGAGGCGGGCGCGCGGCCTGGCCGCTTGTCATCGCATCGAACTCGAAAGTGATCGGCGGCGCGCCAGATTAGGAGATTCCAGCACGTCTGCGGCTTATAGCAGCTTCAAAGAATGCACCGATGATTGGGGGCGCCAGGCTAAATGTCTCACCATGGGGGTACCACTGACGTGCGCACCGCATCACGAAGAGTCATTAGAGCCGCTTCGAGTTAAACGCGCCCCAAGCCACACCCGTTGAGCTAAATCCCCAACGGAGAATTTCTGGGACGGCGTTTCGTGATATTCCTTTGTGTTTACTCCCTATGGGTAATTCTCCTCCATACCCAAAGTAGGTACAATGTCGCCATCATACATGTTCAAAAGGGACCCCTCCCTTACACTCGGATGTTTCTCCTTTCCACCCATGTCCCTTGATGGCAATAGCGCATCCAACATCGACGCAAGCAACCGATTCAGAAACGAGAGAGAGACAGGGAGATAGATAGAGGAGAGTTTAAAGATGTCGAAACCCCAGGACCGTCACCATGATCACGCCAACGGCCAGCACCACGAGATTCCCAAAGCCCATCTCAGCACCATGGGTGGACACCTTGTTGCCGCCTCCGGCGAGTTCGTCGGCACCTTTTTCTTCCTTTACTTTGCGTACGCCGGAAACATCATGGTGATCAAGCAGGGAACAGCCTCGGCCGGTGATGGCACACTCAGTAGCGAGGGCGTAGTTTTCATCGCTCTGTCGTACGGTCTCTCTCTGCTCGTCAACGTCTGGACGTTTTACCGTATCAGCGGCGGTCTCTTCAATCCCGCGGTAAGTTCATCAATCTTCAGAAGCACGGGAGCTCCCCTGCTATATTTGTTGAGCCTCATGCTGATGGGAGTGAGGATAGGTGACTCTCGGCCTTTCTCTCGGCGGTCAATTGCCTTGGATGCGGTCCGCTTTCCTCGTGCCGGCTCAGATGCTGGCCGCGATGTGCGCTGGCGGACTGGTCGAAGCCATGTTTCCAGGCCAAGTCTCTCAGGCAAATTCGCTGCTTGGAATTGGGACGTCTGTCGCTCAGGGACTGTTCCTCGAAATGTTCTTCACCGCGCAACTCGTCATCGTTGTTTTCATGCTGGCCGCCGAGAAGTCTCGTGATACGTTCCTCGCACCAATCGGCATTGGCCTGGCTTTGTTCATGATTCTCATCCCAGGTAAGATGAATTCTTTCGTGATCTCACAAGACAGGTGTCTGACATTCGAGTAGGTGTCTGGGTTACTGGCGGTTCCTTGAACCCCGCCCGCAGCTTTGGATGCGCCGTTGCAGGCAGGGCATTCCCCAACTACCACTGGATCTATTGGCTCGGGCCATGCATGGGAGCCGCTCTGGCAGCTGCGTATTACCGGTTCGTCAAATGGGCTCACTATGAGGAGGCCAATCCTGGCCAGGATCTACCAGCAGACCCGAAAGATCTAGCTGCGGCTCACCCGGGAAATCATGGACTACCTCATAGCTTGATACCCCATCGTCACGAGGTCTGATGATGATCGTCTCATGTAAAATTATTGATTATGTGTTGTCGGGATGGCATATTCTCTATGACTGGCGTTAATATGGTATTCGTAATGGCACTGGGGCATGAAGGACGGAAAACAGCATGAGGTTGGTAGCACACAGGGTTAATAGCATTAGGGATACCTCTTTAGGAAGATGAAATCTCGAGGTTGAATACTACCAGAATCTAACAATACACTTGTATTACAACCTGCTTTACAATTTCGATCGAGTACTTTGCTTTGACAACACCTCCGCAACATCATGCGCACCACCGCCCTGGCCGAACATCTCCCTCAGATCCTTGACCAATAGCTCAGGTCTCTCATGAGCAGCAAAATGACCGCCATCACCATGCGTGACAGCAAACACAACAGGACCCAGCGTCTTAGCATGGCTCATCGGCGGAACAATTAGGTCCATGGGGAAGATGGACAGGCCAAGCTTGACACGCGGCACCCATGTAATGTGCTCCGTATGCGGCTTGGGGTGCGCGACCTCGTAGTAAATCCGCGCGCTGGCCTCGGGGCCAGCAGTCGAGAACTGGTAGATGGAAATCCAAGTCAGGAGCTCATCATCTGTCCACGCGTACGAATCGGTCCAGTCGTGCAGCTTCTCAAGGATCCAGGATAGTAGCGCCACGGGTGAGTCGGCCCACGCGAGGCCCAAGGTCGCAGGCTTGGTGCTCTGCTCAAGGTTGTATCCGCGACCCTCTCTCTGAAACCATTGGCTTCGCTCGATGCCTTTCTTCTCCTTCTCAGAGTATGGGAAGAGGCTCTTGATGTACTGTAGCGGGTTCTTGAAGAAGGATGGCGGGCTCGCGGACACCATGTTGATGTGGGATGCGAGGACGTGGTCTGGATAGAGCAGGCCCATGAACCGGGTGATTCCGAAGCCCCAATCGCCTCCTTGAGTAACTACTCGATCGTTACCTCACATTTCAAGAGGTGCGCAAGTGCGAAGACTAACCATACTGCTCGTAACCGAGCTTCAGCATCACCTTGTGCATGACCTCGGCATACTGAGGCAGGCGGAAGCCTGGCTTGTCCGGGCCCTCCGAGAACCCGAAGTTGGGAAGTGATGGTGCTACGACGTCAAAAGAAAGACCATTCTTCTCCGTCGTCAATAGCGGGAGAATCTTGAGGACCTCGAGGAAGCTACCGGGCCCTGGTATCAAGTCAGTCATGGGCAATATGCGTGCTTAGAGTGAATGAGGTGAAACTTACAGCCGTGAGAAAAGAGAAGCGGCACAGCTCCAGGTTGTTTGCTCTTCTGGTGGAGGAAATGAATCTCGAGGTCGCCGAAGCCATCCACGGAGATGGTCGTCGTGAATTGCGGCAACTCATTCAGCTTGGCTTCAGCCGCGCGCCAATCGAAGCCGTTGCGCCAGCGCTGGGCCAACCTCTTCACCTCTGAGACCGGCGCACCATAGTCCCAGCTTTCAGTGAGCGCAGACTCTGGTGGAAATTTTGCGATATCGAGCTTGGCGTGGAGCTCTTCGATCTTTGAGTCTGGGATCTCTATCTTGTACGGCTTGATTCCAGTAGTCATGGTGATTGTATCGTCTCGCGTCTTGACTCTTCGAAGCTTCAATTCGGGATTGCGGCGTGAACTCTCGCCAGCTGTAGATAGTGTCTTGAAATGGGTTCGAGTCAGTTACTTCGTTGGATGCTTCGATGAGTCTGGACAGGCTGGACTATCGACGATGTTTTATCTTGACGCTTTACAAACACGCCCTTATTTGGACGACCCGGATGTGCATATGGCGTCACAATTGGGTGGTAGTCACTTGCTACAGTCTTACTAATCCATGTTCGCTGTTTCGGTGCCTCTAACACGCTGTGTGGCTGTCTTGTTGCATCGGGAGTGAGCGTGAGGGGTCTCCGAGGCCCAGCACGGTTGTTTCTACAGCGCTAAATGCACCAAAGTCCCAAACTCACTCACTGATGGTCTTTGAGGGTCTGACATCGTGGAAGAGCGATCGTTGCGTTGCGAAGGCGCGATGATGACAATCAACATGAAGGGCGTGCTGATAAATTGAAGCTTTCTTACAAATGAAGCTTGTTGGCATGGGTTTGGGCCAGCTCAGGACATTCATGTGATGAGTTTGATGCAGGAGTTAAGGCATGTGCTTGGACTCACTCACTCACTGAGAGTTTGTTCACAGACACTCACCTCACCCAAATCTCCAATGCGGAATATTTCTTTTGAATGAGCAAAATGACATATTTCTGGTAGATGATTCCAACAGCCGATTCTCAATTTCTCCTTCTCAAAACCTCTCATACAACATCACTTCCTGCTAGCTCTGAAATGGTCGTAGCTTATAACGGCTTCAAGCAGGGCCTGAGTGCCATTCGCACTGCAGCAAAGTTAGCTCACGGTTTTCACAACCCGAAGGGCGCATTCACTGACCAATCTTCCGGACTGCAATACTCCTCAGGGTGATGGCTCACACCGTCTTTGCAAGGGACGAAAATCATCGTAGTCGGACACCGCTTGCTCGTGTAAACGCTGTCATGCCCCGCGCCGCTCGTCAACGGCAGCCAGCCGTCCGGCCCAAAAAGATCAATCGCCGCGCTCTCCACGGCCTGGATGCACTCCTTATCAAACTTGACCGCAGGCGAATCGGTATCGAGGGTCCACTGCATCTCAACCCCGCGGCCATCCTCCCCAGCGATCTTCTCAAACGACTCGATGCATCGCCTCTGCACCTCTTCGACGACTGCGTCTTCGGGGTGGCGGATATCGAGGGTGAATGTGACCTCCGAGATGATAGTGTTGGTCGATGAGCTGGGCGGGATCTTGAGAACACCCGTCGACGCCAGCGCCCCGAGTTCCTTTGCGATGGCATTGGAGGCAGCAATCATCTTTGACGCCGCGAGCAACGGGTCCCTGCGGGACTTCAACGGCGTGGTGCCCGTGTGCGCGTCGCGGCCCGTGATGGTGAAGGTGAACCAGCGGTACGCCTGCGCGCCCTGCACGACGCCGATCTTCCTGCCGTTCTCCTCGAGGATGGGGCCCTGCTCGATGTGCAACTCGAAATGCGCGCCCAGAGGGTATCCAGCTGATGCGTCGCTTGAGCAGGCGAGGGGGCCGATGTAGCCGTGTCGTTCCAGTTCGGACTTGACGGTTACAGAAGGGTCGAAGATGTCGCCCAAGTCCCAGGCCTTTTCCCGCGGGATTTCACCTGCCCAGACACCGGAGGACATCATCGATCTTGGGAAACGGGCGCCTTCTTCGCTGTTTTCTGTCAGACATCATGCAATTTCTCGAAGTGGTTCCCGCACTTACTTGGTCCAGTTGACGATGCCAACATCAAATTGCGTCTTGAAGTTGTTGTCCTTTAGTGTTCTCATCACCTCCACAGCGGCCAGAACGCCGAGAATACCGTCATATCTGCCACCGCGGGGTTGGGTATCAAGATGGCTCCCCATGGCTGTCATCGGGGCGGAAGACTTGAGCGCCCCTTGACGTTTCGCAAACATGTTCCCCATCTCGTCGATTGAAAGTTCACAGTCAAGGCTTGCTACCTCATCAGCGAACCATTTTCTAACGCGAGCATCATCGTCGGACAGCGCCAGTCTGGCCATGCCCGTCTCTGTCACACCCCTGCCATCATACTTTAGTATTCATACCGACTCATCTGTTCAAGGAAATGAGAGATGGGAGCACATACTTTCCATATCGATGTGCTGCACCCCATTGGCAGGTATGATGAATCGTCTCTTGAAGCCTGTCGGTGTTGATCTTGAGTCCAGATAAGGAACCCCGCGCGGTTGAGAGTGACCTCAACTGGCGGGAAACAGACAGCACTGGCCTCAGGCGGGCGATCATGGTGAAAATGATGCTCTTAAGAAACTCAATATAACAACTACACACTGCAATCCCTTTTCAGTGAGAGCCAATGAGTCTCTATCAATTGCAAATGGTGGCAGACGCAGTTGGGTTGATGTAGGAGGGTGAAGAGAGATAGGCAAAGGCGCTGACCCCGGACCTTGTCTCCGGCAAATGCGCCCGAAACCGGGGTATCGCACCGGCGCAGCGCAGCCGTGGATGTAGGTAAACAGCAGCTATGGCATGTCAGCCGATTAGACGTCGTTCACACCCACTCATTGTCATATTTCTACGCCTTGAACGCCCTTCATGACAGGTTTTCTGAATCCGAGGTGAGGATATTGGCTAAGCTGAATCAATTTCAATCGAACTCTACGGGCTAGCTACCGCCCTATTGTGACACACCGACAGCATCCGACCTCCAAGTCTCCATCAGACCCATTTCTACCAAAAACGGCAGTAGAGCGAGCTTCTTCCCCATCAGTCACTCATCCCCAAGATTGCGCCTGTGCTCCTCCAGTCTGAGTCGCAGTCGGTCGACCAGGTATCGCAGTCGCCGATGAACGGACCATCACCCCAGTCTGAGATACGAAAGCCGCTGCGCCGGTGTACATCGTCGGCCCCGGGATCTTGTACGTCCCAATAGGCGATTGGGAGATATCATAGATCAACCCATCCTCCGCCGGCTTATACAAGTCCACGGCCGACGTTCCAGCGGGCTCGTCGCTCCCGCCGCCAGTAACCTCAATGTTGACACACTGGGGGTAGTGCTGTGCGCCTTGTCCTGGATACCTAGCAAAATGGAGGGCAATAATCTCATGTCGAAGTACGTAGTGACCCGGTTGGATCTTGGGTGGAATCTGCACCACCCAGGTCGCATTATTGCGGATGAGGATGTCGCTCGCCCAAATACCCCACGCCGTCGCGAAACTCGTAGCATTGAGACTCGGATCAACCAGTCCAACCTTGTCGATCGCGAAGAACGTCAACTTTGTCTTGTCGATGGATTCGCAGGATCCTCTGTCGATGCCGCAGAAGCCGAGGTACGTGATGACGGGGCCGTGGTGTGATTCAGGCCAGCCTTGCCATTGAAAGTCAACCGTGTCACCAGCAGCAACGGGTGCATGACCCTGAGCGTTGGTCGCATTGACATGACAGACGATGTCAGGTTTGCCGTAGCTCTCGGTGCTGATCCAACCGTCGTTCTTGACTGTGGTGCTCCATGCTGCGAGGATATTGGGGTTTGAGGATCGTGTGTTGAAGCCTTGGTAGGATGCACCGTCGATTACGAAATTTGTCACTCGGCTGTGGGCGGATACTAGAGAGACGAATCCAAGGAGGATCACTGCGGCGAGAAGCATGTTCATTCTTGAGTTGGCTGGGTTGCGTCCGTAACTCGTTGTCCAGCCCAACTCACGAGAAGCATCTGGACAGCACCTGGTGGGTGGGTGCAAGTGCACCTCATTGATCATATACGCAAAGCATTAGAGGCACTCGCCTGCATCTGCGAAAAGAGTGTTCGCCGGCCACCTGGCGTGGCTCCGAAATGACCAGGGAGTAAGTAGCAAGGTTCCGGCCATGTCGAGATCAAGTTGCTGTAACGACGGGACGCGATGGTAGACAAAGGTGCAGTACCGGAGGTTCGAACGACGTAGCATCTAGCCGGGATATTGCGCCATATTAATGAATCTGGTCGACCGCCAAGCTTTCAAGGTCAATTTGGCGGCGGCTGTCCGGGTGAAGTCTGATCGTGTGAGCTAAGCAAAAGCACTTGGTTTCTAAATAAGAGAATAAAGTAATCTAGTCTGAACCGTGCCCCTTGGATCTCGGAGGATGATGAGAACACGTCCCCTTCGAGATGCCTCCAAGCGCGGATGGGAGGGTGATCGACATCCGGCCGATTTACCCCACACAATGCATTTAACCTTCCGGGTATGACCCCAATCATCCCAAGAAATCTCCCTGTTTTCTGTTGTGCCGTGCTTCCTTTCTCATTAAAGAGATTCGTAATTGCACGAAAAAGACGGCCAACAAACGGCGATAACAAAATGGTGAGGTTCGCAAAAAGGATGGACGATCTGGGAATCGAACCCAGGACCTACCGCATGCTAAGCGGTCATTATACCACTAAACCAATCGCCCATTGGATGTTGGAAATCGTACGGTGAGCGGTCTTGAGTAGCCCCAGTCAGTTCTGCGACGTTTCTTGCGCCTTGTCTGGCAGCTAGAGACATGGCAAACTATCCTCATCTGCCATAACCACTAGAAGAGGACTCATCAACTCGCGTTAGTCGCTACGCTGGTGTACCCCTGATGTACGCTAGACCTGGCGCGAGCTTGTGAACGTGACTCGGGGCCACTGTGCTTCCTAGACTCCTGAAGCACCTACCTCGATCATCGTTGTAACAAAGCATCGCCGTAAGCTGAGACGGACGAGGATCGTAATTCCTCTGCTACGTTGCGTCAATTCAAGCTCCGTAGATTAGTTGCTGCCAAAGTTACCAAGCAGTCAGTACTGGATCAACTGATCTTAGTAATCGACATTGCGACATTGTCTTAGTTGCACGTGCTTGTATTGTGTAATGCAGTGCAGATTGCATAATTAATAGTTTCAGTGCACAATCCCACAAGAATGGTATTATTCGCATCTTCACATCATACCATGAGACATGAAAAGCACGGCTGCATCGCGTGACGAGATTCCTCTTTGAGATTTGATGTTACCCCGGCACTGTGGCGTCGAGCTGAAGATGCTATGCTCAGCGCCGCCACTGCAGTAGTGAGTCCCAAGCTGAACGCCTCACTACTTCAGGAATGCAGTGTGGAGAGATATATCTTATATCTGCATTGCGGCGTTTTGTAGGATTTGCTCCTCATTCTAAACCCGGGTTCTCGGAACTGAACAAGTGAATGCCAATTCCTCTGATCCAATTGAGTATTATGCCATTCCAATGGGTATTGATCGCTCCGAATGTCGAAGAGGATTCCACGCTGCGAGCTTAGACCCCAACTTTGCATCTCTGGTGTTGCTTCAATTCCGAGATCCACTTCACGATGTGTCCACAGTGAGGGCTTCAGCCTCTAAACTCACTCAACATGAGCATCGCAAATGACTCGCCATTCCAACGAGAAGCAATTCTCGGGTTTCATTGGTCTATTAGTCTAGTTGGTTAGGACGTCGGATTCTGATCTCTCAATCAGTTCCTTCCGTAAGCCCAGGTTCGAATCCTGGATGGACCTTTATTTTGATGCTCGTGACGATGAAGTGCACTGGGTCAATCTTTTTGGGCTCCATGGAACTCGTGGCATAAACTGAGCATCGAGGTTTGAACAATACAATTATTCATAGTCCACGTCCGGGTCAGGGGTAAAACACGGGGAAGTACGCTTGTGGCTTTTGTTTTGTACCATTCGGGCCGTGGCGTGGGATAGTTCGCGCCAGTTGAGATCGTAGCGCGGCGAAGGTTGTCTGGGAGAGGAGCAATTCCCTCTATTGCTCGGCCTGCGCCGTCTTTCCGGGGAACGAAAACATTACGCTAAGCTTATTCTTTGTACGATGGCTTGACCTCGAGAGCTTCCGAAAGGCCCGAATGGGCAGCTTTACGAAGGGCTCCATAGAGCTGAGATGCGCTCAAGTGCCTAGCTCAGCCCTAGATGCTGTTGGGGAAGTTGCGGATTGCGGCCCGTACTATTGATCCATGTCAAAGATGGTAAACATGGTATGACCTATGGAGAACATCAAGCCACGGAAGCCAGTGCCATGGTGGTATAAGGAGTCTGGGGTGCTCAGGTGGCAGATTAATCTCGGTGATACAAGTCTTGGCTAGATCTTCTTCGACAGCGATCCTATTCTAATCTTCAATGGTCCTTCTCTGTTTCCCGCTGCTTTTGCCATGAATCCTCGACAGGACTTTAATGAGGATACCGAACAAGCTCTTGGACCCGCTCTCTTCTCTTTCAACTCATTGACGACCTTGTGCGAAGACGAAGCCAACTCCAACCATAGCAGCGATGCCAAGGCCACACCAACTTTGAACTCGCCCTCAACATCGGAATCTGGACTAAATGAAAGCAGTGATGGAAGTTTTCCTGTACATCCCACTGTAAGCATTTGTGGAATATCTGGCAGTGGCCACATTCACTGACGGTGATTGCTTGTTTTAGGTGACCTGGGATGGACCGGAAGACCCAGAAAACCCCAAGAACTGGAATCGAAGACAGAAATGGACTGTGAGTATCATCCTGGCAGCCAGCAAGACATTGAGCATTAGTTGATTACAACCATAGACATCTTTGATCATATCATCGTTTGCGTTCCTATCTCCCCTGTCCTCATCGATAGCTGCCCCAGCTTTAGGACCGATCGGCCACGACCTACACATCACCAACGACGTTGAGCGTCAATTGGTGCTTTCGATATTCCTCCTCACATACGCACTAGGGCCTTTCGTGTTATCACCTTGCTCGGAGATATGGGGCCGAACGCCAATTGTACGAGTTGGGAATCTAATCTTTATCATCTCTACTGCCCTTTGCGGGTTTGCAGCATCCAAGGGGCAGATCCTAGCTTTTCGCTTCCTTGCTGGAATAGGCGGAAGCGCGACTATAGGCGTATGTATATCTGATTCTGAATGGGTTGAACTATGCTGACACCTTCACTAGATGGGCAGTGGCGTACTAGCTGACTGCTGGAAGCCAGAGGAGCGAGGCAAAGGCATTGCATTCATGCAATTTGCTCCCGTCTTAGGTCTCGCACTCGGCCCTATTGGTACGTTGATAACCCAGAAATCACCAACTCACTTCCTACATGGTATCACGTGCAGGTCTAATGATCTTCGAATATGTAGCGGGTGGGTATATTTCTCAATACGCTACCTGGCGCTGGACCTTTTGGTCCGTGGTCATCTTGAACTTCACGGTGCAAATCGTAGCCTTTATTTTCCTCAGGGAGACATACGCCCCACGAATTTTGCACCTGAAGGCTAAGCGAATTCGCAAGCTCTATAACGATGCATCCTTTCAGACGGAGTGGGAAAAGCAAGATCGCACACTTGCCGTCGTCCTCAGGACCAGTCTATCTCGACCATGGATCATGCTGGCAACTCAGCCCATCATCCAAAGTCTAGCTCTGTACCAAGCGTTCAACTTTGGACTGCTCTATCTCATTATCTCTAGCTTCCCGAGGTTATGGGAGCATTACTACGGAATGCACAAGGGGCAAGCGAGTCTGAACTACATCTCTATTGCCCTCGGCGCGTTGATTGGTGTTTTGATCTCCGCTCCGACAATCGATCTGATTTATCAAAGACTGAAACGGAGAAACGGTATTGAGAAAGATGAAAAGGGAGTCCCAGAGTTCCGAATACCCTTAATGGTTCCAGCCTCTCTTCTTACGCCCTGTGGGATAATCCTCTTCGCTTGGACTGCGCAAAACAAGATGCATTTCATGCTTCCCAACGTAAGAAGTCCTCCCCGATCACCGAAACTATTCGGTCTGCCTAACTAACATTGATCATCTGTAGGTGGGCATAGCCATCACTATTGGCAGCAGCATGGTCTCATACCAATGCATCTCGGCTTACATCGCCGACTGCTACTCTCTTCACACTGCCTCGGCCTCAGCGGCCTGTTGCTTCATGAGGTCCATGTTTGCTTTCGCATTTCCATTGTTTGTCCCAGCCTTATTCAGAAATCTTGGCTATGGCCTGGGTGGGAGTTTGCTGGCAATCATTGCAGTGGTCATTGGTGTGCCAGCGCCTTTGTTGCTCTGGAGATATGGAGCAAAGTTACGGGCTCTCAGTAGATTTGGTGTTGCTGAATAGAATAGTACTTCTTTATCTCGAGTCTCGAGACTCACTAGTTCTGCGCCATGCCATAACCGACTGATGTAAGATTCCAACACAAAATATGGACATGTCTAGCACAGAGCCTGCAACCCCATTGCCTCAATTATGACTCCGGAATAAACGCAATGTAGAAGGAGAAACCTTCGACAACTGCCAATGAGAAACTCCATTTTCTTCAGTGAAAACCGCCATCAAACCCCCTCAACTTGACGCTACGTGTATCGAGGAATTGGAGTTGGCTCAGGCTGGATATTGGCGGCGGTTTCTGGGTTTCTCACAGCCCAATCGACAGGTGGCTCCGTCATATGCCTGCCCTGGCCATTGTAATCAGATGCTTTGGATCGCAGTATCCTATTCTTCGTTTCCCTCTCCACGACTTGCTTCCAATTCTCTTCTAGCCTTTGATCGTACACAGCCCAGAGACGAGGAAGGTATTGAACATCCTGGATGCAGTATCGAAGAATTTCCGGAGACAAGGGCCGCTGGTTGAAGACCGCATAACTTCCGCCCGACTGCGGATTGAACAGGCTGTGCCCTATTGTCTTGACGGCTCTCCAGCTCAGACTTTCCTCCGGCGTTAGCGGGGCATTCCTCTCTATGCATCTTACCAGCCCTCTGAGAAATCCGGCCTTGTTGTAACGTGAGGCAAACTCCATAAGTTGAAGATCTTGAATCCCGGCCAGATTGATATCAAAGTGATGAAACAGAGCGTCCGAGTCGTTTCTAACATCAAAGAACACCTTCTTTACGTCAGGATTCTCCAAGAATACTTTGATCGTCTTGCCTGTCCTCTTGCCCGGGGTCGAGAAAGCCTTTTCGCCCAGACAGTGAATATCGAGGAGGTAGGTGTGTTGTTTTGGAGCCACATACAGCTGGAGGATTGAGATGGTGCCATGCCTACTGAGGTTATCGCCTTCGAGGTCAACATAATGCGATGGGATTGCATCATTGGGTAGTTCGCTGAGATTGTCGATCAAGATAGAAATGCCTTCTGTCGTATTGACGAGATCATATGCGAGAGGTGTCGTTGGACTACTGTGAGTAGTCGATACAGAGCCGAGGCTTGAGCCTGCTGCCTTGTTCTCATTCGTCGCTGACGCTGACATCTTGTGGCGATGCTGACGTGACAACTAGAATCTTGATCCAGACAGCTTGCATTTATAGGGCTTTTCTTGGGAGTTGAAGCCGAACCCTGTTTTGCTATAACCTGTGAGTGGCTTTACGCCTCGTCCGCTTTTATGATAATTTTCTTAATGGTCGACGTCACTACCAAGACTAATTTGAAGTTTCCAAATGCGTGAAACTGAACCCGCGCGCGGATACTAAATTGGTTTAGTTCTTAACAACCGTTGCAACTTCCCTCTCGCCTAATTTTTCTTGGCATCTACTGTTAGTGTAATAAGTGGGCTACCACCAAAATCCTTAACAGCTGAAAACCCTTCACCTCTCCTCCGGCGCCCTCCCGCGATGGCCTCGCAGCCTCCGGCGGGCTCTGGACCGTTGCCGACCTCCTCGGCCGGCCTTGATCGAGGCTCTGGACCCTCTTCAGAGCCGCCCCCATCCTCAAGGGCTAAACGCCGCCGCGAAACCGAGGCCCAGCCACCCCGGCCCAGCCTCGTGGGAAGCCAGCCCGACGCCCCAACAACAACCCCCTTAACGGCTAAGGGGCCCTCGACTATGACTGGGACAGCTACTGGAGCTGTCCTTACAGCTCTTAATGAAGAGGCTAAGCACTATGAAGCCCGAAAGGACGTCTTTATGGCTATTGCTCAGTCTGTGGACAACGTGATCTCTTGCTTTGAGGGGCCTAGGAAGCAGATTGCAAAAGAAGCTACAACCTATGTAATCCAAGCCTTGAAGAGGATTATGGGTAACGAGACTACGGCTCCGGCTCCGAGCCGGAAATGGACTGACGTGGTAGCCTCGGCTTCAACTACAGCCGTGGCCGTAGCCCCGACCCGTACCCGAATCCCCACCCGGCCCGAAGTCCAGACACAGAGTCTGACGGAGACCCGGGCCCAGGCTCTATCCCAACCGAAGGAGGACCTCCGGGTCTTTACCCGTATCCCAGAAGAGGGCCTAGCGGCTGCTAGGAAGCACGCCCCCTTCGCCCTACGCCGGACAGTCTGCCAGGCCCTTAGGCTCCAGCTGGCAGATATCCCACACATCTACCATATTGCAACTGGCTACTCACTGAGACCCCTGAATAAGCAGGTCCAGCAAGCCCTCCTTGCAAACAAACAGAAACTAGCAGAGTGTCTCGGAGCCTATAAGGTTGAGACCCCTACTAAGTGGTTTACCTACGTCGTCCCACGTTGCCCTGCTAAGATGAGGACTCTTGATGGCGACGCCCTTGACCCAGCTACTCTGGTAGAAGATGAGGTCCTTGCCCAAACAGGACGCAAGCCTACCCGGGCCCAGCAGTCCCGGCTAGGTGTAAACCCTATTACAAACGAAGTCTCCTGGGTCATCTCCTTCTCTGTGGAAGTACCACCCTTCAGACTGTTTAACCAAAGCAGCAGGTCTCAGCTTATCCAAAAGAAGAAGACCCTAATCAGACACGACCCTGGATGCCAGGGATATCATTCGAACCGATACTGTAACCGACAGCCGCTCTGTAGCAACTGTAGCAGGCCCTCGGGATCCCACGAGACTGGGCCCTGCATAGCTAGACCGAAGTGCGCCAACTGCTCCGGCCCCTTCCAAGCTAACCATAAGGACTGTCCAGCAAGGCCCCTAGTGGTTAATGGCTCCCCTACCCTCCCAGACCGGAAGGAACTCTCCCGGATCCGTAAGGCTGGTCAGAAGGCCTATGAGGCCCTCTATCAGAGCAGCCAGGCTGGCACCCAAGCCAGCAACACCCAGCAACCTAGCAACAGCCTAACGAGCCATCAGCCCGGCTCAAAGCGCCCACGCGCCCCTACCCCTATCCAGGACTCAATTGTTGTAGCGAACGTTAGTGATGCGGCTAGCTGTAGCAGCATGGATGAAGATGAGAACGGGGCTGAAGAAGAAGGGCTGCAAGCCCCTGACGACCCAGCCCTACCCCCCCTACCCAGCCAACCTACCCTAGCTACCTCAAGCAGCAGGGCTCAGCGGGTGGCGCAGAAGCCTGATTACAACGTTATTAATGCCTACACCCACCTCGACCTCGACTCAGAGCAGTAGGCTCAGGCCAGCCTCCCCACGGGTACTACGAGTCGCCCAGTGTAACGTGGGGAAGAGAAGCCCAGCTCATACAGCTCTCCTAGAGCTCTGCTGGGCGGATCAGATCGATATAGTACTGATCCAGGAGCCCTGGATAGGCTATAGAGATAAGATGCAAATCAACACACACCCAGGCTATAACTCTTATATCCCAGTTGACTTCTGGAACAACAGAGATACAAGACCTAGGGTTATGACCTATATACGCAAG